>NW_027013709.1:0-15393 GCF_036934945.1 Oncorhynchus masou masou | reverse complement strand
CTTCACAGTGAGTTTGGGTGACGGCCACCTAGACCCCTCTCCTTCCTTCACAGTGAGTTTGGGTGACGGCCACCTAGAGCCCTCTCCTTCCTTCACAGTGAGTTTGGGTGACGGCCACCTAGAGCCCTCTCCTTCCTTCACAGTGAGTTTGGGAGACGGCCACCTAGACCCCTCTCCTTCCTTCACAGTGAGTTTGGGAGAGCGGCCACCTAGAGCCCTCTCCTTCCTTCACAGTGAGTTTGGGAGACGGCCACCTAGAGCCCTCTCCTTCCTTCACAGTGAGTTTGGGAGACGGCCACCTAGACCCCTCTCCTTCCTTCACAGTGAGTTTGGGAGACGGCCACCTAGAGCCCTCTCCTTCCTTCACAGTGAGTTTGGGAGACGGCCACCTAGACCCCTCTCCTTCCTTCACAGTGAGTTTGGGAGACGGCCACCTAGACCCCTACCTTCAGACAGACTCTAGCAGAGGTGTGAGCTACATCAGCAGACCGGATGAACAGTTGCCAAACACACACACACACACACACACACACACACACACACACTGAGTCCAGAGGAGGTGGGCAGTCTCTGCCTGGCACAAATGGTGTCTGAGGTGGCTTGAGAGGCCGTCAGAAGCAGACACTGCCTCTTGGAGACCAGACCAGCACATGATCTGTTACTACCTCTGGAGGACAAGTTGACCCCCCCTGTTACAGGGGGGTCAGTCAATACATTCAGCCTGTCGGGAGTAGAACCAACTCAGTCAATACATTCAGCCTGTCGGGAGTAGAACCAACTCAGTCAGTACATTCAGCCTGTCGGGAGTAGAACCAACTCAGTCAATACATTCAGCCTGTCGGAGTAGAACCAACTCAGTCAATACATTCAGCCTGTCGGGAGTAGAACCAACTCAGTCAGTACATTCAGCCTGTCAGGAGTAGAACCAACTCAGTCAGTACATTCAGCCTGTCGGGAGTAGAACCAACTCAGTCAGTACATTCAGCCTGTCGGGAGTAGAACCAACTCAGTCAGTACATTCAGCCTGTCGGGAGTAGAACCAACTCAGTCAATACATTCAGCCTGTCGGGAGTAGAACCAACTCAGTCAGTACATTCAGCCTGTCAGGAGTAGAACCAACTCAGTCAATACATTCAGCCTGTCGGGAGTAGAACCAACTCAGTCAGTACATTCAGCCTGTCGGGAGTAGAACCAACTCAGTCAGTACATTCAGCCTGTCGGGAGTAGAACCAACTCAGTCAGTACATTCAGCCTGTCGGGAGTAGAACCAACTCAGTCAATACATTCAGCCTGTCGGGAGTAGAACCAACTCAGTCAATACATTCAGCCTGTCGGGAGTAGAACCAACTCAGTCAGTACATTCAGCCTGTCGGGAGTAGAACCAACTCAGTCAATACATTCAGCCTGTCGGGAGTAGAACCAACTCAGTCAGTACATTCAGCCTGTCGGGAGTAGAACCAACTCAGTCAGTACATTCAGCCTGTCGGGAGTAGAACCAACTCAGTCAGTACATTCTGCCTGTCGGGAGTAGAACCAACTCAGTCAGTACATTCAGCCTGTCGGGAGTAGAACCAACTCAACATTCAGTCAATACATTCAGCCTGTCGGGAGTAGAACCAACAGTCAATTCAGCCTGTCGGGAGTAGAACCAACTCTGAGTCAGTACATTCAGCCTGTCGGGGAGTAGAACCAACTCAGTCAATACATTCAGCCTGTCGGGAGTAGAACCAACTCAGTCAGTACATTCAGCCTGTTTTCTACTGGGTTCCCCTTCCCTTCCCTGAATAAAAGCATTGTCCGAGAGCGCAATGACAAAGGGCTTTGTTAATATGCATATGTGGAGCAGTGTCGGGGCCTTTGGGACATGTTATTAGAAGGGAACCTACCAACCAATCATTGTTTACTCTATTGGCTGTGGTTTACGTGTTCCAGAGACTCCTCCACCTGGCTATCTCAGTGAAGATGGGGAGACCAGTGATCACCTGATGAACCACAGCATGGACACCAGTTCACCCAACCTGTCACCAAACCCAGTGTCTCCAACACACAGCAATTTAGGTAAGCATTGGGACTGGGTATGACCATGGACCTCACAATACAATATTATCACCATACTTAGGTGCCGAGGCTGTATGTATCACCATTCAATACTGCAATTCCCAACATATCGCTCTCCAAATGTCTGCAGAGATGAGAGGGCAGGAGAATTATTTTTGTTTGTTGGTGTAGTTACCTTGAACAAAAAATAAATACAAAAATTGCTATTTGGTTGTGTGTTTGGGGATGTTTATTTGTGAGATTTAGACACAATGTGTGTGTGTGTCTGTGCTAACTAGTGGACAAGCGTTGCACCGCAGCCCTCCCTCGGGAAGCCAGTCCACTGCTCCGTATTGTAACAGAGGAAACCCGGTCTGAGCCCAGAGCTGTGGCCAACTCAGTCAGCCCACACTGACATCAATGATAATATCCTGTTTATTAAATCACTGTTTCTGGCCCAGCTACTATAGAAAAAAAACAAATAGACTGGACCTTCACATGGGCCCAGGCAGTTCACTGTACTTCAAATACACTGGGCCTTCACATGGGCCCAGGCAGTTCACTGTACTTCAAATAGACTGGACCTTCATGGGCCCAGACAGTTCACTATACTTCAAATAGACAGGGCCTTCACATGGGCCCAGACAGTTCACTGCTTCAAATAGACTGGGCCTTCACATGGGCCCAGACAGTTCACTGTACTTCAAATAGACTGGGCGCCACATGGGCCGTGAACCAGTTCACTGTACTTCAAAGGTAAATGTTGGAAGTAGTTAGAAGGAAAAGTAAAAATAAATCTTTGCTGTTCTGAGAACTGTGCAAGCGTTTGCTGAATGTTTTGGTTCCGAACCCTGTAATTTGCCGTTGTCTCCGCGTGAGGACCGAGGGAACTGGCAGACTTTGTCCTGTTTATTTTTCTCCCTCTTTTTCCATATTCCATCTTTATATCCTCTACTTCCCTGGCTCTGCTGTTCTCTCTCTTCAGTCTCCCTCTGTCTTTATATCCTCTACTTCCCTGGCTCTGCTGTTCTCTCTTCTTCAGTCTCCCTCTGTCTTTATGTCCTCTACTTCCCTGGCTCTGCTGTTCTCTCTCTTCAGTCTCCCTCTGTCTTTATATCCTCTACTTCCCTGGCTCTGCTGTTCTCTCTCTTCAGTCTCCCTCTGTCTTTATATCCTCTACTTCCCTGGCTCTGCTGTTCTCTCTCTTCAGTCTCCCTCTGTCTTTATATCCTCTACTTCCCTGGCTCTGCTGTTCTCTCTCTCTTCAGTCTCCCTCTGTCTTTATATCCTCTACTTCCCTGGCTCTGCTGTTCTCTCTCTTCAGTCTCCCTCTGGTTCTTTGCGTTCTCTTCATCTGTCTTTATATCCTCTACTTCCCTGGCTCTGCTGTTCTCTCTCTCTTCAGTCTCCCTCTGTCTTTATGTCCCTCTACTTCCCTGGCTCTGCTGTTCTCTCTCTTCAGTCTCCCTCTGTCTTATATCCTCTACTTCCTGGCTCTGCTGTTCTCTCTCTTCAGTCTCCTCTGTCTTTATATCCTCTACTTCCCTGGCTCTGCTGTTCTCTCTTCAGTCTCCCTCTGTCTTTATGTCCTCTACTTCCCTGGCTCTGCTGTTCTCTCTCTTCAGTCTCCCTCTGTCTTTATATCCTCTACTTCCCTGGCTCTGCTGTTCTCTCTCTTCATGATCTCCCTCTGTCTTTATGTCCTCTACTTCCCTGGCTCTGCTGTTCTCTCTCTTCAGTCTCCCTCTGTCTTTATGTCCTCTACTACTCCCTGGCTCTGCTGTTCTCTCTCTTCAGTCTCCCTCTGTCTTTATGTCCTCTACTTCCCTGGCTCTGCTGTTCTCTCTCTTCAGTCTCCCTCTGTCTTTATGTCCTCTACTTCCCTGGCTCTGCTGTTCTCTCTCTTCAGTCTCCCTCTGTCTTTATGTCCTCTACTTCCCTGGCTCTGCTGTTCTCTCTCTTCAGTCTCCCTCTGTCTTTATGTCCTCTACTTCCCTGGCTCTGCTGTTCTCTCTCTTCAGTCTCCCTCTGTCTTTATATCCTCTACTTCCCTGGCTCTGCTGTTCTCTCTCTTCAGTCTCCCTCTGTCTTTATATCCTCTACTTCCCTGGCTCTGCTGTTCTCTCTCTTCAGTCTCCCTCTGTCTTTATATCCTCTACTTCCCTGGCTCTGCTGTTCTCTCTCTCTTCAGTCTCCTCTGTCTTTATGTCCTCTACTTCCTGGCTCTGCTGTTTCTCTCTCTTCAGTCTCCCTCTGTCTTTATATCCTCTACTTCCCTGGCTCTGCTGTTCTCTCTCTTCAGTCTCCCTCTGTCTTTATATCCTCTACTTCCCTGGCTCTGCTGTTCTCTCTCTTCAGTCTCCCTCTGTCTTTATATCCTCTACTTCCCTGGCTCTGCTGTTCCTCTCTCTTCAGTCTCCCTCTGTCTTTATGTCCTCTACTTCCCTGGCTCTGCTGTTCTCTCTCTTCAGTCTCCCTCTGTCTTTATATCCTCTACTTCCCTGGCTCTGCTGTTCTCTCTCTTCAGTCTCCCTCTGTCTTTATATCCTCTACTTCCCTGGCTCTGCTGTTCTCTCTCTTCAGTCTCCCTCTGTCTTTATATCCTCTACTTCCCTGGCTCTGCTGTTCTCTCTCTTCAGTCTCCCTCTGTCTTTATATCCTCTACTTCCCTGGCTCTGCTGTTCTCTCTCTTCAGTCTCCCTCTGTCTTTATATCCTCTACTTCCCTGGCTCTGCTGTTCTCTCTCTTCAGTCTCCCTCTGTCTTTATGTCCTCTACTTCCCTGGCTCTGCTGTTCTCTCTCTTCAGTCTCCCTCTGTCTTTATGTCCTCTACTTCCCTGGCTCTGCTGTTCTCTCTCTTCAGTCTCCCTCTGTCTTTATATCCTCTACTTCCCTGGCTCTGCTGTTCCTCTCTTCAGTCTCCCTCTGTCTTTATGTCCTCTACTTCCCTGGCTCTGCTGTTCTCTCTTCAGTCTCCCTCTGTCTTTATGTCCTCTACTTCCCTGGCTCTGCTGTTCTCTCTCTTCAGTCTCCCTCTGTCTTTATATCCTCTACTTCCCTGGCTCTGCTGTTCTCTCTCTTCAGTCTCCCTCTGTCTTTATATCCTCTACTTCCCTGGCTCTGCTGTTCTCTCTCTTCAGTCTCCCTCTGTCTTTATATCCTCTACTTCCCTGGCTCTGCTGTTCTCTCTCTTCAGTCTCCCTCTGTCTTTATATCCTCTACTTCCCTGGCTCTGCTGTTCTCTCTCTTCAGTCTCCCTCTGTCTTTATATCCTCTACTTCCCTGGCTCTGCTGTTCTCTCTCTTCAGTCTCCCTCTGTCTTTATATCCTCTACTTCCCTGGCTCTGCTGTTCTCTCTCTTCAGTCTCCCTCTGTCTTTATATCCTCTACTTCCCTGGCTCTGCTGTTCTCTCTCTTCAGTCTCCCTCTGTCTTTATGTCCTCTACTTCCCTGGCTCTGCTGTTCTCTCTCTTCAGTCTCCCTCTGTCTTTATATCCTCTACTTCCCTGGCTCTGCTGTTCTCTCTCTTCAGTCTCCCTCTGTCTTTATATCCTCTACTTCCCTGGCTCTGCTGTTCTCTCTCTTCAGTCTCCCTCTGTCTTTATATCCTCTACTTCCCTGGCTCTGCTGTTCTCTCTCTTCAGTCTCCCTCTGTCTTTATGTCCTCTACTTCCCTGGCTCTGCTGTTCTCTCTCTTCAGTCTCCCTCTGTCTTTATGTCCTCTACTTCCCTGGCTCTGCTGTTCTCTCTCTTCAGTCTCCCTCTGTCTTTATATCCTCTACTTCCCTGGCTCACTTCCCTGGCTCTGCTGTTCTCTCTCTTCAGTCTCCCTCTGTCTTTATATCCTCTACTTCCCTGGCTCTGCTGTTCTCTCTCTTCAGTCTCCCTCTGTCTTTATATCCTCTACTTCCCTGGCTCTGCTGTTCTCTCTCTTCAGTCTCCCTCTGTCTTTATATCCTCTACTTCCCTGGCTCTGCTGTTCTCTCTCTTCAGTCTCCCTCTGTCTTTATATCCTCTACTTCCCTGGCTCTGCTGTTCTCTCTCTTCAGTCTCCCTCTGTCTTTATATCCTCTACTTCCCTGGCTCTGCTGTTCTCTCTCTTCAGTCTCCCTCTGTCTTTATATCCTCTACTTCCCTGGCTCTGCTGTTCTCTCTCTTCAGTCTCCCTCTGTCTTTATATCCTCTACTTCCCTGGCTCTGCTGTTCTCTCTCTTCAGTCTCCCTCTGTCTTTATGTCCTCTACTTCCCTGGCTCTGCTGTTCTCTTCTTCAGTCTCCCTCTGTCTTTATATCCTCTACTTCCCTGGCTCTGCTGTTCTCTCTCTTCAGTCTCCCTCTGTCTTTATGTCCTCTACTTCCCTGGCTCTGCTGTTCTCTCTCTTCAGTCTCCCTCTGTCTTTATATCCTCTACTTCCCTGGCTCTGCTGTTTCTCTCTCTTCAGTCTCCCTCTGTCTTTATGTCCTCTACTTCCCTGGCTCTGCTGTTCTCTCTCTTCAGTCTCCCTCTGTCTTTATATCCTCTACTTCCCTGGCTCTGCTGTTCTCTCTCTTCAGTCTCCCTCTGTCTTTATATCCTCTACTTCCCTGGCTCTGCTGTTCTCTCTCTTCAGTCTCCCTCTGTCTTTATATCCTCTACTTCCCTGGCTCTGCTGTTCTCTCTCTTCAGTCTCCCTCTGTCTTTATATCCTCTACTTCCCTGGCTCTGCTGTTCTCTCTCTTCAGTCTCCCTCTGTCTTTATATCCTCTACTTCCCTGGCTCTGCTGTTCTCTCTCTTCAGTCTCCCTCTGTCTTTATATCCTCTACTTCCCTGGCTCTGCTGTTCTCTCTCTTCAGTCTCCCTCTGTCTTTATATCCTCTACTTCCCTGGCTCTGCTGTTCTCTCTCTTCAGTCTCCCTCTGTCTTTATATCCTCTACTTCCCTGGCTCTGCTGTTCTCTCTCTTCAGTCTCCCTCTGTCTTTATATCCTCTACTTCCCTGGCTCTGCTGTTCTCTCTCTTCAGTCTCCCTCTGTCTTTATATCCTCTACTTCCCTGGCTCTGCTGTTCTCTCTCTTCAGTCTCCCTCTGTCTTTATATCCTCTACTTCCCTGGCTCTGCTGTTCTCTCTCTTCAGTCTCCCTCTGTCTTTATATCCTCTACTTCCCTGGCTCTGCTGTTCTCTCTCTTCAGTCTCCCTCTGTCTTTATATCCTCTACTTCCCTGGCTCTGCTGTTCTCTCTCTTCAGTCTCCCTCTGTCTTTATATCCTCTACTTCCCTGGCTCTGCTGTTCTCTCTCTTCAGTCTCCCTCTGTCTTTATATCCTCTACTTCCCTGGCTCTGCTGTTCTCTCTCTTCAGTCTCCCTCTGTCTTTATATCCTCTACTTCCCTGGCTCTGCTGTTCTCTCTCTTCAGTCTCCCTCTGTCTTTATATCCTCTACTTCCCTGGCTCTGCTGTTCTCTCTCTTCAGTCTCCCTCTGTCTTTATATCCTCTACTTCCCTGGCTCTGCTGTTCTCTCTCTTCAGTCTCCCTCTGTCTTTATATCCTCTACTTCCCTGGCTCTGCTGTTCTCTCTCTTCAGTCTCCCTCTGTCTTTATATCCTCTACTTCCCTGGCTCTGCTGTTCTCTCTCTTCAGTCTCCCTCTGTCTTTATATCCTCTACTTCCCTGGCTCTGCTGTTCTCCTCTTCAGTCTCCCTCTGTCTTTATGTCCTCTACTTCCCTGGCTCTGCTGTTCTCTCTCTTCAGTCTCCCTCTGTCTTTATGTCCTCTACTTCCCTGGCTCTGCTGTTCTCTCTCTTCAGTCTCCCTCTGTCTTTATATCCTCTACTTCCCTGGCTCTGCTGTTCTCTCTCTTCAGTCTCCCTCTGTCTTTATATCCTCTACTTCCCTGGCTCTGCTGTTCTCTCTCTTCAGTCTCCCTCTGTCTTTATATCCTCTACTTCCCTGGCTCTGCTGTTCTCTCTCTTCAGTCTCCCTCTGTCTTTATATCCTCTACTTCCCTGGCTCTGCTGTTCTCTCTCTTCAGTCTCCCTCTGTCTTTATATCCTCTACTTCCCTGGCTCTGCTGTTCTCTCTCTTCAGTCTCCCTCTGTCTTTATATCCTCTACTTCCCTGGCTCTGCTGTTCTCTCTCTTCAGTCTCCCTCTGTCTTTATGTCCTCTACTTCCCTGGCTCTGCTGTTCTCTCTCTTCAGTCTCCCTCTGTCTTTATATCCTCTACTTCCCTGGCTCTGCTGTTCTCTCTCTTCAGTCTCCCTCTGTCTTTATATCCTCTACTTCCCTGGCTCTGCTGTTCTCTCTCTTCAGTCTCCCTCTGTCTTTATATCCTCTACTTCCCTGGCTCTGCTGTTCTCTTCTTCAGTCTCCCTCTGTCTTTATATCCTCTACTTCCCTGGCTCTGCTGTTCTCTCTCTTCAGTCTCCCTCTGTCTTTATATCCTCTACTTCCCTGGCTCTGCTGTTCTCTCTCTTCAGTCTCCCTCTGTCTTTATATCCTCTACTTCCCTGGCTCTGCTGTTCTCTCTCTTCAGTCTCCCTCTGTCTTTATATCCTCTACTTCCCTGGCTCTGCTGTTCTCTCTCTTCAGTCTCCTCTGTCTTTATATCCTCTACTTCCTGGCTCTGCTGTTCTCTCTCTTCAGTCTCCTCTGTCTTTATATCCTCTACTTCCCTGGCTCTGCTGTCTCTCTCTTCAGTCTCCCTCTGTCTTTATGTCCTCTACTTCCCTGGCTCTGCTGTTCTCTCTCTTCAGTCTCCCTCTGTCTTTATATCCTCTACTTCCCTGGCTCTGCTGTTCTCTCTCTTCAGTCTCCCTCTGTCTTTATATCCTCTACTTCCCTGGCTCTGCTGTTCTCTCTCTTCAGTCTCCCTCTGTCTTTATATCCTCTACTTCCCTGGCTCTGCTGTTCTCTCTTCAGTCTCCCTCTGTCTTTATATCCTCTACTTCCCTGGCTCTGCTGTTCTCTCTCTTCAGTCTCCCTCTGTCTTTATATCATCTACTTCCCTGGCTCTGCTGTTCTCTCTCTTCAGTCTCCCTCTGTCTTTATATCCTCTACTTCCCTGGCTCTGCTGTTCTCTCTCTTCAGTCTCCCTCTGTCTTTATATCCTCTACTTCCCTGGCTCTGCTGTTCTCTCTCTTCAGTCTCCCTCTGTCTTTATGTCCTCTACTTCCCTGGCTCTGCTGTTCTCTCTCTTCAGTCTCCCTCTGTCTTTATATCCTCTACTTCCTGGCTCTGCTGTTCTCTCTCTTCAGTCTCCCTCTGTCTTTATATCCTCTACTTCCCTGGCTCTGCTGTTCTCTCTCTTCAGTCTCCCTCTGTCTTTATGTCCTCTACTTCCCTGGCTCTGCTGTTCTCTCTTCAGTATCCATCTGTCTTTATATCCTCTACTTCCCTGGCTCTGCTGTTCTCTCTCTTCAGTCTCCATCTGTCTTTATATCCTCTACTTCCCTGGCTCTGCTGTTCTCTCTCTTCAGTCTCCCTCTGTCTTTATGTCCTCTACTTCCCTGGCTCTGCTGTTATCTCCCTCCATCTTTATCTCCTCTACTTCACTGGCTCTGCTGTTATCTCCCTCCATCTTTATATCTAGCTGTGTCTTTTCTCCTCACTTCTATCTTTATTTTCACATTGTACCCACCTCTCTGTCTCTCTGAGTCTCTGTCTCTCCGAGTCTCTGTCTCTCCTGAGTCTCTGTCTCTCGAGTCTCTGTCTCTCTGAGTCTCTGTCTCTCCGAGTCTCTGTCTCTCCGAGTCTCTGTCTCTCCGAGTCTCTGTCTCTCCGAGTCTCTGTCTCTCCCGAGTCTCTGTCTCTCCGAGTCTCTGTCTCTCCGAGTCTCTGTCTTTTACTCTGTAGTAGTCCCATATAGTTGATACTGGTAAAGGCTTTGTCCCAAGTAGGATGCTCAATAACTATCTAAATACAGTGTTTCCCCATGTCTCTCCTGTGTCTGTCAGACCTACAGCCTGTGATGTACTGTGAACCAGCCTTCTGGTGTTCCATCTCCTACTACGAGCTGAACCAGCGGGTGGGCGAGACCTTCCACGCCTCCCAGCCATCCCTCACCGTGGACGGCTTCACCGACCCCTCCAACTCCGAGCGCTTCTGCCTGGGCCTCCTGTCCAACGTCAACCGTAATGCCGCTGTGGAGCTGACACGCAGACACATCGGTACTGACGCTTTGAAAATAAACCTCTGACAAAATGACTGTTGGCCTGATGCTCGGTCGTTGACATGAGGGGAAAGTGAAATGTAACAGCAGTGTCAGATGGGATAACTCGTCTTAGGACGACCCCTACTTCTAACCTGAACCACCTGTACTGGCCACACATGGTAGCAACTTGAAACAGAATTGTGTTTACAAGGTCATTCACAACAGAGTACAGAGAAAGAGAGACGTTTTGTTAGCCTATACCTAAGTCGGAGGTGGGTCCAGGTCGGGTGGGGGTCCTTAGGTTGGGGTGGGGGCCTTAGGTCCAGGGGCGGGGCCTTAGGTCCAGGGGGGTGGGGCCTTAGTTCGAGGGGCGGGCAAATAGATAAACACCACGGGACGATTTTTGTCAGAGAGAATGGTCAAGGGGCCAGAACATAATTGTAATATTTTGTACACTGCTAAGCCCAAAATGAAATTGTATTTGAAAATAACAATCATTTCATCCCTTGATTACAGTGAGACACCATCACATATGTCCATTGTTTTGAGGGGGAAGGAATACATGGGAACAAGTTTCCTAAGTACAGTACTTTCTGAATGTATTCAGACATCTTGACTTTTTCCACATTTTGTTACGTTACAGGTTTATTCTAAAATGTATTCCGTTACACACAGTACCCCATAATGACCAGGCACTAACACGTTTTAGAAATGTTTGCAAATGTATTTGTTTTTTTATTTTTTATACGTTATTTACATAAGTATTCAGACCCTTTGCTATGAGACTCGAAATTGAACTCAGGGGTATCATTTCCATTGATCATCCTTGAGATGTTTCTACAACTGGATTCAAGTCCACCTTGTGGTAAATTCATTTGATTTGACATGATGTTTAAAGGCGCACACACCTGTCTATATAAGGTCCCACAGTTGACAGTGCATGTCAGGGCAAAAGCCAAGCCATGAGGCACAGATCTGGGGAAGGGTACCAAACAAATGGATACAGCATTGAAGGTCCCCAAGAACACAGTGGCCTTCATCATTCTTAAATGGAAGAAGTTTGGAACCGCCAAGACTCTTCCTAGAGCTGGCCGCCCGGCCAAACTGAGCAATTGGGGGAGAAGGGCCTTGGTCAAGGAGGTGACCAAGAACCCGATGGTCACTCTGACAGAGCTCCAGAGTTCCTCTGTGGAGATGGGACAACCTTCCAGAAGGACAACCATCTCTAAAACAATCCACCAATCAGGCCTTATGGTAGAATGGCCAGACAGAAGCCACTCCTCAGTAAAAGGCACATGACAGACCACTTGGAGTTTGCCTAAAGGCACCTAAAGACTCTGACCATGTTAAACAAGATTCTCTGGTCTGATGAAACCAAGGTTGAACTCTTTGGTCTGAATGCCAAGCATCAGGTCTGGAGGAAACATCCCTACGGTGAAGCATGGTGGTGGCAGCATCATGCTTTGGGGCTGTTTTTCAACGGCAGGGACTGGAAGACGAGTCAGGATCGAGGGAAAGATGAACAGAGCAAAGTACAGAGATCCTTGATTAAAACCTGCTCAGGATCTCAGACTGGGGAGAAGGTTCACTTTCCAACAGGACAACGACCCTAAGCACACAGCCAAGACAACGCAGGACTGGCTTCAGGACAAGTCTCAATGTCCTTACGTGGCCCAGCCAAGGCTGGACTTAAACCTGATCGAACATCTCTGGAGAGACCTGAAAATAGCTGCGCAGCGACGATCTTCATCCAACCTGACAGAGCTTGAGAGGATCTGCAGAGAAGAATGGGAGAAACTCCCCAAATACAGGTGTGCCAAGCTTGTAGCATCATACCCAAGAAGAATCGAGGCTGTAATCGCTGTCAAAGGTGCTTCAACAAAGTACTGAGTAAAGGGTCTGAATACTTATGTAAATGTGATATTTCAGTTTTCTATTTTTAATACATTTGCAAAAATGTAAAATAAATTTTGCTTTCTCATTATAGTGTGTAGATTGATGAGGGGGGGGGGCGATTTAATCCATTTTAGTAGAAGGCTGTAATGTAACAAAGTGTGAAAAGTCAAGGGGTCTGAATACCTTGCGAATGCACTGTATTTAGGTATACATCACATGTTCGTTGTCATCCGTGTTCAGAATTGGTGTGTGTGTACACGTCAGGGGTGGTTCTGGTTCTAGACGGATGGTTCTCTGTTTGTCTGCAGGCAGAGGGGTACGGTTGTACTATATTGGAGGAGAGGTGTTTGCAGAGTGCCTCAGCGACAGTGCCATCTTCGTCCAGAGTCCCAACTGTAACCAGCGTTACGGCTGGCACCCCGCCACGGTCTGCAAGATCCCCCCAGGTGAGAGCTGAGAAGGGTGTGTGTGTGTGTGTGTGTGTGTGTGGCAAAGAGAGCGAGACAAAAGATTGACACAAAGTAGGTTAATTTCCACAATGACTGTGGTTACTCACCAATGCACACACACATACATGCTCACACACATACATGCTCACACACACACGCTCACATACACACACACATACATGCTCACACACACCTCATTCATTGTGTCTTGACGGTAACGGTTTGCCGGACGGTTCCGTAGGCTGCAACCTGAAGATCTTTAACAACCAGGAGTTTGCTGCCCTGCTGGCCCAGTCGGTGAACCAGGGCTTCGAGGCGGTCTACCAGCTCACCAGGATGTGCACCATCCGCATGAGCTTCGTCAAGGGCTGGGGAGCAGAGTACAGGTAACACACAGTCCACAGCGACACGCTCTCATTAAGGTTTCATGTATTAAACAAGAGTCAACCCCTGTCGGTCGTTGATACCATGCTCCTACCTGATTAGCTGACGAGGTGATTCAGATGAGACGGTATAGGAATGGTGAAACTGTGGGATGGCTGAGGGGTGCAAGGTTAAATAACTATGTGGGATGGCTGAGGGGTGCAAGGTTAAATAACTATGTGGGATGGCTGAGGGGTGCAAGGTTAAATAACTATGTGGGATGGCTGAGTGGTGCAAGGTTAAATAACTATGTGGGATGGCTGAGGGGTGCAAGGTTAAATAACTATGTGGGATGGCTGAGGGGTGCACGGTTAAATAACTATGTGGGATGGCTGAGGGGTGCACGGTTAAATAACTATGTGGGATGGCTGAGGGGTGCAAGGTTAAATAACTATGTGGGATGGCTGAGGGGTGCAAGGTTAAATAACTATGTGGGATGGCTGAGGGGTGCAAGGTTAAATAACTATGTGGGATGGCTGAGGGGTGCAAGGTTAAATAACTATGTGGGATGGCTGAGGGGTGCAAGGTTAAATAACTATGTCTGATGGTAGCAGAGACAGTCTGGGATATTAAATAGAACACCCTGATAGGTTATTGTATACAGTGGCTCATGCAGGAGTCGGTCCTTACACACTAGGCTTATTTTTTTCAAGTCCTTGCTTCCCCCTCTGTATTCCTAGAACAATAAGCATGAATCCTATTGTAATCACAGCTACCCACCTCTCTTCTCCTCTTCTTCTCCTCCTCCTCTCTTCTCCTCTAATGATGAAGTGCTCTAACAGACAGAGCTGCTGTCTTGATGTATCATTCATCACTGTGGACTGTGCTGAGGGTATGGCTGCAAGTAGTTCTCTGGCCTGGCAGACACAACAGTGAGGGGGTGTTTAAATAATCTAGTCCCTTGGGTAAGGTTAAACAACCGGGAGGAGAGGTATTAAGGTCAATAACCCAATGCCGGTCTGGGAAGTGGGATACTTTTATTTCAACTGTTTCTCCCAAGTGCCATGGTAGCAAGGGAACGTGAGGGGATAAATGGAAACAAAATAATGAAGCATTTTCTCTTGTTTTAATCTACCGATGGTTTCATTTTGGTAGTCACTGCCTTACACACTAGACGCTTAAGTCCTCTTCCCCTGTGTATTCCTCAACTCAGATGTTTAGTTGTAATGAACTAATCATTTCTCCTCCTCCTAGGTACATTTATACTCCTAATGATGAGTTTTCCATCAGACAGAGCTGCAGTGATGTATCATTATCACTGTGTTTCCACAATAAGAAAAAAGTAGCTCAGCCCCAGCACACAGTGGCTGAGACAGAGGGAGTTGTGTAAGGGGATGGAATGCAGGAAAGACTAGGGTAACCAGCGGGGAGGGCAATTTCAACTGAGCCCCATGCGGAGAAAACTGAGGAGGCAGAAGACAGGAGGAGGAGGCAGAAGACGGAGGAGGGGAGGCAGAAGACCTCACGGAGGGAGGGGGAGGCCAGAACTACACGGAGGAGGGGAGGCAGAAGACGATCAGGGGGAGGGATATTACCATGGCAGAAGACGGGAGGAGGCAGAAGACACAGGGCTGAGACAGAGGGGAGGCCAGAAGACACGGAGGCAGAAAGACGGAGGGGAGGCAGAAGACACGGAGGAGGCAGAAGACACGGAGGGGGAGGCAGAAGACACGGAGGGGGGAGGCAGAAGACACGGAGGGGGAGGGCGGGGGCACGGAGGGAGGCAGAAGACACGGAGGGGGAGGCAGAAGACACGGAGGGGAGGCAGAGAATGGAGGCAGGAGCAGGAGGGGGGAGGCAGAGAGGGCACGGAGGGGGAGGAGGCAGAAGACACGGAGGCGGGAGGGAGGGAGGCGGAAGACACGGAGGCGGGAGGGAGGGAGGCGGAAGACACGGAGGGAGGGAGGGAGGGAGGCCAGGCCTGGAGGCAGGCCTGGAGGGAGGGAGGGAGGGAGGCAGGCGGGAGACACGGAGACACTGAGGGAGGGAGTGGGGCACTGTGCTTCTGTCCCAGGGTGGGACGTCGTGTGCTCTCCTTGTCCCTTCAGACAGAAACACAATGGTTCACTGTTGACTTTTATCACTGTAGTGTTACTGCCCAGTCTACTCTAGCCTGGTTCCAGATCACTGTAGTATTACTGCCCAGTCTACACTAGCCTGGTTCCAGATCACTGTAGTAATACTGCCCAGTCTACGCTAGCCTGGTTCCAGATCACTGTATACACTAGCCTGGTTCCAGATCACTGTAGTAATACTGCCCAGTCTATGCTAGCCTGGTTCCAGATCACTGTAGTAATACTGCCCAGTCTACGCTAGCCTGGTTCCAGATCACTGTCATAATACTGCCCAGTCTACACTAGCCTGGTTCCAGATCACTGTATACACTAGCCTGGTTCCAGATCACTGTAGTGTTACTGCCCAGTCTACACCTGCCTGGTTCCAGATCACTGTAGTGTTACT
>NW_027013708.1:0-15395 GCF_036934945.1 Oncorhynchus masou masou | reverse complement strand
ATATTTCAGTCTTGTGGGAAAAAACTGACAAAGAGTTGAAATTCCACAAGGCAGTGACAAAAAGCTTACAGCACCTGGTATTCCCAATTGGTCTTACAATCCGAATACTAACCAGGCCCGACCCTGCTTATCTTCTGAGAACGAGATCAGGCGGACTCAGGCTGGTATGGTCGTAAGCAAGAAACTTTCTCTTGGTGCACTATATAAAGTCAAAGTGAGTCTGATTAACAGCTGTTGCAATCTCACCATTAGATAAGCATATTTGTGTCACTCAAGAAGTGGAAGAAATTGCATATACTGTAGCCATAATTTGTAGCACAGATTGTTGGATGAAATACAAACTAACCTTGCTTACTTATTTCAAAGCGAGGGCACATATTTCAGTCTTGTGGGAAAAAACTGACAAAGAGTTGAAATTTCACAAGGCAGTGATAAAAAAGCTTACAGCACCTGGTATTCCCAAGTGGTCTTACAATCCGAATACTAACCAGGCCCGACCATGCTTATCTTCTGAGAACGAGATCAGGCGTACTCAGGCTGGTATGGTCGTAAGCAAGAAACTTTCTCTTGGTGCACTATATAAAGTCAAAGTGAGTCTGATTAACAGCTGTTGCATTTTCACCATTAGATAAGCATATTTGTATCACTCAAAAAGTGGAAGAAATTGCAAATCAGTTTTTTCTCACAAAACTGAAATATGTGCACTCACTTTGAAATAAATAAGCAAGGCTAGTGTGTATTTCATCCAACAATCTGTGCTACATATTATGGCTACAGTCAAAGTGAGTCTGATTAACAGCTGTTGCATTTTCACCATTAGATAAACATCTTTGTGTCACTCAAAAAGTGGAAGAAATTGCATATACTGTAGCCATAATTTGTAGCACAGATTGTTGGATGGAATACAAACTAACCTTGCTTACTTATTTCAAAGTGAGGGCACATATTTCAGTCTTGTGGGAAAAACTGACAAAGAGTTGAAATTTCACAAGGCAGTGATAAAAAGCTTACAGCACCTGGTCCCAACTGCTTTGAAATAAGTAAGCAAGGCTTGTGTGTATTTCATCCAACAATCTGTGCTACATATTATGGCTACAGTCAAAGTGAGTCTGATTAACAGCTGTTGCATTTTCACCATTAGATAAGCATCTTTGTGTCACTCAAAAAGTGGAAGAAATTAAATATACTGTAGCCATAATTTGTAGCACAGATTGTTGGATGAAATACAAACTAACCTTGCTTACTTATTTCAAAGCGAGGGCACATATTTCAGTCTTGTGGAAAAAACTGACAAAGAGTTGAAATTTCACAAGGCAGTGATAAAAAAGCTTACAGCACCTGGTGCACTCGCTTTGAAATAAGTAAGCAAGGCTTGTGTGTATTTCATCCAACAATCTGTGCTACATATTATGGCTACAGTCAAAGTGAGTCTGATTAACAGCTGTTGCATTTTCACCATTAGCATCTTTGTGTCACTCAAAAAGTGGAAGAAATTAAATATACTGTAGCCATAATTTGGATTAAATACACTAACCTTGCTTACTTATTTCAAAGCGAAGATAATTTCAGTCTTGTGTGAAAAAACTGACAAAGAGTTGAAATTCCACAAGGCAGTGATAAAAAAGCTTTCAGCACCTGGTATTCCCAATTGGTCTTACAATCCGAAACTAACCAGGTGCACCCTGCTAATCTTCTGAGAACGAGATCAGCGGACTCAGGCTGGTATGGTCGTAGCAAGAAAGTGCACTATATAAAGTCAAAGTGAGTCTGATTAACAGCTGTTGCATTCTCACCATTAGATAAGCATATTTGTGTCACTCAAAAAGTGGAAGAAATTGCATATACTGTAGCCATAATTTGTAGCACAGATTGTTGGATGAAATACAAACTAACCTTGCTTACTTATTTCAAAGCGAAGGCACATATTTCAGTCTTGTGGAAAAAACTGACAAAGAGTTGAAATTTCACAAGGCAGTGATAAAAAAGCTTACAGCACCTGGTATTCCCAAGTGGTCTTACAATCCGAATACTAACCAGGCCCGACCATGCTTATCTTCTGAGAACGAGATCAGGCGTACTCAGGCTGGTATGGTCGTAAGCAAGAAACTTTCTCTTGGTGCACTATATAAAGTCAAAGTGAGTCTGATTAACAGCTGTTGCATTTTCACCATTAGATAAGCATCTTTGTATCACTCAAAAAGTGGAAGAAATTGCAAATCAGTTTTTTCTCACAAAACTGAAATATGTGCACTCACTTTGAAATAAATAAGCAAGGCTAGTGTGTATTTCATCCAACAATCTGTGCTACATATTATGGCTACAGTCAAAGTGAGTCTGATTAACAGCTGTTGCATTTTCACCATTAGATAAACATCTTTGTGTCACTCAAAAAGTGGAAGAAATTGCATATACTGTAGCCATAATTTGTAGCACAGATTGTTGGATGGAATACAAACTAACCTTGCTTACTTATTTCAAAGCGAGGGCACATATTTCAGTCTTGTGGGAAAAAACTGACAAAGAGTTGAAATTTCACAAGGCAGTGATAAAAAAGCTTACAGCACCTGGTGCACTCGCTTTGAAATAAGTAAGCAAGGCTTGTGTGTATTTCATCCAACAATCTGTGCTACATATTATGGTACAGTCAAAGTGAGTCTGATTAACAGCTGTTGCATTTTCACCATTAGATAAGCATCTTTGTGTCACTCAAAAAGTGGAAGAAATTAAATATACTGTAGCATAATTTGAAACTAACCTTGCTTACTTATTTCAAAAGCACAGTCTTGTTGTGACAAAGAGTTGAAATTCACAAATCCGAATACTAACCAGGTGCTTAGCTTCTGAAAACGAGATCAGGCTACTCAGGCTGGTATGGTCGTAATCCAGAAACTTTCTCTTGGTGCACTATATAAAGTCAAAGTGAGTCTGATTAACAGCTGTTGCATTTTCACCATTAGATAAACATCTTTGTGTCACTCAAAAAGTGGAAGAAATTGCATATACTGTAGCCATAATTTGTAGCACAGATTGTTGGATGAAATACAAACTAACCTTGCTTACTTATTTCAAAGCGAGGGCACATATTTCAGTCTTGTGGGAAAAAACTGACAAAGAGTTGAAATTTCACAAGGCAGTGATAAAAAAGCTTACAGCACCTGGTATTCCCAAGTGGTCTTACAATCCTAATACTAACCAGGCCCGACCATGCTTATCTTCTGAGAACAACGAGATCAGGCGTACTCAGGCTGGTATGGTCGTAAGCAAGAAACTTTCTCTTGGTGCACTATATAAAGTCAAAGTGAGTCTGATTAACAGCTGTTGCATTTTCACCATTAGATAAGCATATTTGTATCACTCAAAAAGTGGAAGAAATTGCAAATCAGTTTTTTCTCACAAAACTGAAATATGTGCACTCACTTTGAAATAAATAAGCAAGGCTAGTGTGTATTTCATCCAACAATCTGTGCTACATATTATGGCTACAGTCAAAGTGAGTCTGATTAACAGCTGTTGCATTTTCACCATTAGATAAACATCTTTGTGTCACTCAAAAAGTGGAAGAAATTGCATATACTGTAGCCATAATTTGTAGCACAGATTGTTGGATGAAATACAAACTAACCTTGCTTACTTATTTCAAAGCGAGGGCACATATTTCAGTCTTGTGGGAAAAAACTGACAAAGAGTTGAAATTTCACAAGGCAGTGATAAAAAAGCTTACAGCACCTGGTGCACTCGCTTTGAAATAAGTAAGCAAGGCTTGTGTGTATTTCATCCAACAATCTGTGCTACATATTATGGCTACAGTCAAAGTGAGTCTGATTAACAGCTGTTGCATTTTCACCATTAGATAAGCATCTTTGTGTCACTCAAAAAGTGGAAGAAATTGCATATACTGTAGCCATAATTTGTAGCACAGATTGTTGGATAAATACAAACTAACCTTTTACTTATTTCAAAGCGAGGGCACATATTTCAGTCTTGTGGAAAAAACTGACAAAGAGTTGAAATTTCACAAGGCAGTGATCAAAAAAGCTTACAGCACCTGGTGCACTCACTTTGAAATAAATAAGCAAGGCTTGTGTGTATTTCATCCAACAATCTGTGCTACATATTATGGCTACAGTCAAAGTGAGTCTGATTAACAGCTGTTGCATTTTCACCATTAGATAAGCATCTTTGTGTCACTCAAAAAGTGGAAGAAATTAAATATACTGTAGCCATAATTTGTAGATTGTTTAAATACAAACTAACCTTGCTTACTTATTTCAAAGCGAGGCACATATTTCAGTCTTGTGTGAAAAAACTGACAAAGAGTTGAAATTCCACAAGGCAGTGACAAAAGCTTACAGCACCTGGTATTCCCAATTGGTCTTACAATCCGAATACTAACCAGGCCCGACCCTGCTTATCTTCTGAGAACAGAGATCAGGCGGACTCAGGCTGGTATGGTCGTAAGCAAGAAACTTTCTCTTGGTGCACTATATAAAGTCAAAGTGAGTCTGATTAACAGCTGTTGCATTCTCACCATTAGATAAGCATATTTGTGTCACTCAAAAAGTGGAAGAAATTGCATATACTGTAGCCATAATTTGTAGCACAGATTGTTGGATGAAATACAAACTAACCTTGCTTACTTATTTCAAAGCGAGGGCACATATTTCAGTCTTGTGGGAAAAAACTGACAAAGAGTTGAAATTTCACAAGGCAGTGATAAAAAAGCTTACAGCACCTGGTATTCCCAAGTGGTCTTACAATCCGAATACTAACCAGGCCCGACCCTGCTTATCTTCTGAGAACGAGATCAGGCGGACTCAGGCTGGTATGGTCGTAAGCAAGAAACTTTCTCTTGGTGCACTATATAAAGTCAAAGTGAGTCTGATTAACAGCTGTTGCATTTTCACCATTAGATAAGCATATTTGTATCACTCAAAAAGTGGAAGAAATTGCAAATCAGTTTTTTCTCACAAAACTGAAATATGTGCACTCACTTTGAAATAAGTAAGCAAGGCTAGGGTGTATTTCATCCAACAATCTGTGCTACATATTATGGCTACAGTCAAAGTGAGTCTGATTAACAGCTGTTGCATTTTCACCATTAGATAAACATCTCTGTGTCACTCAAAAAGTGGAAGAAATTGCATATACTGTAGCCATAATTTGTAGCACAGATTGTTGGATGAAATACAAACTAACCTTGCTTACTTATTTCAAAGCGAGGGCACATATTTCAGTCTTGTGGAAAAAACTGACAAAGAGTTGAAATTTCACAAGGCAGTGATAAAAAAGCTTACAGCACCTGGTGCATCAGGCTTTGAAATAAGTAAGCAAGGCTTGTGTGTATTTCATCCAACAATCTGTGGTACACTATATACAGTCAAAGTGAGTCTGATTAACAGCTGTTGCATTTTCACCATTAGATAAGCATCTTTGTGTCACTCAAAAAGTGGAAGAAATTGCATATACTGTAGCCATAATTTGTAGCACAGATTGTTGGATGAAATACAAACTAACCTTGCTTACTTATTTCAAAGCGAGGGCACATATTTCAGTCTTGTGGAAAAAACTGACAAAGAGTTGAAATTCCACAAGGCAGTGACAAAAAGCTTACAGCACCTGGTATTCCCAATTGGTCTTACAATCCGAATACTAACCAGGCCCGACCCTGCTTATCTTCTGAGAACGAGATCAGGCGGACTCAGGCTGGTATGGTCGTAAGCAAGAAACTTTCTCTTGGTGCACTATATAAAGTCAAAGTGAGTCTGATTAACAGCTGTTGCATTTTCACCATTAGATAAACATCTTTGTGTCACTCAAAAAGTGGAAGAAATTGCATATACTGTAGCCATAATTTGTAGCACAGATTGTTGGATGAAATACAAACTAACCTTGCTTACTTATTTCAAAGCGAGGGCACATATTTCAGTCTTGTGGGAAAAAACTGACAAAGAGTTGAAATTTCACAAGGCAGTGATAAAAAAGCTTACAGCACCTGGTATTCCCAAGTGGTCTTACAATCCAATACTAACCAGGCCCGACCCTGCTTAGCTTCTGAGATCAACGAGATCAGGCGTACTCAGGCTGGTATGGTCGTAAGCAAGAAACTTTCTCTTGGTGCACTATATAAAGTCAAAGTGAGTCTG
The DNA here is from genome assembly GCF_036934945.1 of Oncorhynchus masou masou. Taxonomy (NCBI): domain Eukaryota; kingdom Metazoa; phylum Chordata; class Actinopteri; order Salmoniformes; family Salmonidae; genus Oncorhynchus; species Oncorhynchus masou. The sequence goes on along the minus strand of NW_027013708.1, from coordinate 9,252 downwards.
ATTAACAGCTGTTGCATTTTCACCATTAGATAAGCATCTTTGTATCACTCAAAAAGTGGAAGAAATTGCAAATCAGTTTTTTCTCACAAAACTGAAATATGTGCACTAATTTGAAATAAATAAGCAAGGCTAGTGTGTATTTCATCCAACAATCTGTGCTACATATTATGGCTACAGTCAAAGTGAGTCTGATTAACAGCTGTTGCATTTTCACCATTAGATAAACATCTTTGTGTCACTCAAAAAGTGGAAGAAATTGCATATACTGTAGCCATAATTTGTAGCACAGATTGTTGGATGGAATACAAACTAACCTTGCTTACTTATTTCAAAGCGAGGGCACATATTTCAGTCTTGTGGAAAAAACTGACAAAGAGTTGAAATTTCACAAGGCAGTGATAAAAAAGCTTACAGCACCTGGTTACTTCCGAGATCAGACGAGATCAGGCGTACTCAGGCGGTGTGGTCGTATTTCAGAAACATCTCTTGGTACACTATATAAAGTCAAAGTGAGTCTTGATTAACAGCTGTTGCATTTTCACCATTAGATAAGCATCTTTGTGTCACTCAAAAAGTGGAAGAAATTGCATATACTGTAGCCATAATTTGTAGCACAGATGGTTGGATGAAATACAAACTAACCTTGCTTACTTATTTCAAAGCGAGGGCACATATTTCAGCCTTGTGGGAAAAACGCACAAAGACTTGAAATTCCACAAGGCAGTGACAAAAAGCTTACAGCACCTGGTATTCCCAGGCGGTCTCCCATCCAAGTACTAACCAGGCCCGACCCTGCTTAGCTTCCGAGATCAGACGAGATCAGGCGTACTCAGGCCTGTGTGGTCGTAAGCGAGAAACCATCTCTTGGTACACTATATAAAGTCAAAGTGAGTCTTGATTAACAGCTGTTGCATTTTCACCATTTCGATAAGCATCTTTGTGTCACTCAAAAAGTGGAAGAAATTGCAAATATACTGTAGCCATAATTTGTAGCACAGATGGTTGGATGAAATACAAACTAACCTTGCTTACTTATTCCAAAGCAAGGGCACATATTTCAGCCTTGTGGTCTGATTAACAGCTGTTGCACAAAGATGAAATTCCACAAGGCAGTGACAAATTGCTTACAGCACCATAATTAGCACAGATTGTTGGTCTCCACCTTGCTTACTTATTTCAGGCACATATTTCAGTCTTGTGTGAAAAAACTGAACCCTGCTTAGCTTCCAAGATCAGTGACGAGAAAAGGCTACTACAGCACCGGTGTGGTTAAGTAAGCAAGGCTTGTGTGAAACCATCTCTTGGTACACTATATAAAGTCAAAGTGAGTCTTGATTAACAGCTGTTGCATTTTCACCATTTCGATAAGCATCTTTGTGTCACTCAAAAAGTGGAAGAAATTGCATATACTGTAGCCATAATTTGTAGCACAGATGGTTGGATGAAATACAAACTAACCTTGCTTACTTATTTCAAAGCGAGGGCACATATTTCAGCCTTGTGGGAAAAAACGCACAAAGACTTGAAATTCCACAAGGCAGTGACAAATAGCTTACAGCACCTGATATTCCCAGGCGGTCTCACAATCCAAGTACTAACCAGGCCCGACCCTGCTTAGCTTCCGAGATCAGACGAGATCAGGCGTACTCAGTCCGGTGTGGTCGTAAGCAAGAAACCATCTCTTGGTACACTATATAAAGTCAAAGTGAGTCTTGATTAACAGCTGTTGCATTTTCACCATTATGATAAGCATCTTTGTGTCACTCAAAAAGTGGAAGAAATTGCATATACTGTAGCCATAATTTGTAGCACAGATGGTTGGATGAAATACAAACTAACCTTGCTTACTTATTTCAAAGCGAGGGCACATATTTCAGCCTTGTGGGAAAAAACGCACAAAGACTTGAAATTCCACAAGGCAGTGAAAAAGCTTACAGCACCTGGTATTCCCAGGCGGTCTCCCATCCAAGTACTAACCAGGCCCGACCCTGCTTAGCTTCCGAGATCAGACGAGATCAGGCGTACTCAGGCCGGTGTGGTCGTAAGCAAGAAACATCTCTTGGTACACTATATAAAGTCAAAGTGAGTCTTGATTAACAGCTGTTGCATTTTCACCATTAGATAAGCATCTTTGTGTCACTCAAAAAGTGGAAGAAATTGCATATACTGTAGCCATAATTTGTAGCACAGATGGTTGGATGAAATACAAACTAACCTTATTTATTAAAAGCTGTTGCACATATTTTCAGCCATTGTGGGAAAACTGTTGCACAAAGATGAAATGTCACTCAAGGCAGTGGAAGAAATTGCATATACTGCAGCCATAATTTTCACAGATTGGTTGGATCCAAATACAAACTAATGATTTTGCTTACTTATTTCAGACGAGATCAGGCATATTTCAGTCTTGTGGGAAAAAACTGCACAAAGACTTGAAAGTCAAAGTGCAGTCTTGATTAACAGCTGTTGCACCTTATTCACCATTTGGATCCATCTTTGTGTCACTAACCAGGGAAGACCCTGCTTATACTGTAGCCATAGATTTGGAGCACAGATGGTTGGATGTGGTCTTGCTTACTTATTTCAAAGCAAATGGCACATATTTCAGCCTTGCCCAAAAAACGCACAAAGACTTGAAATTCCACAAGGCAGTGACAAAAAGTTACAGCACCTGGTATTCCCAGGCGGTCTCCCATCCAAGTACTGTACACCTATATAGAAGTCAAAGTGAGTCTTGATTAACATCTGTTGCACTATTTTCAACCATCTTGATTAACAGCTGTTGATCAAGCATCTTTGTGTCACTCAAAAAGTGGAAGAAATTGCATATACTGTAGCCATAATTTGTAGCACAGATGGTTGGATGAAATACAAACTAACCTTGCTTACTTATTTCAAAGCGAGGGCACATATTTCAGCCTTGTGGGAAAAAACTGCACAAAGACTTGAAATTCCACAAGGCAGTGACAAAAAGCTTACAGCACCTGGTATTCTCAGTGCCTATGGTTAATTAATTGGTCAATCTCACTGGTCACTATCCTGTCACCTTCTTTTCATGTGACCAGTTTAATTGCACTCCTGTTTATTCACAGGAGGAGCCTGGCTGGGAGTTAGTTCGGAGGAGTACCTTGTCGGGTTTGGGTGATTTCAGAATTCGCATATACTCACCGCTAAATAATATGGCAAATGTGAAGGCTTCTCCTTCCGGCAACTACTTCACTAAAAATTATACGCTCGGCTCCCTAAGGTGTACTGGCCTCGAGGATTATTTGTCGGACTTCGCACGTGTACTATGGTGATGCCGGTTTTTTTTGTTGATTTCAGAATGTCCCTGGCCCATGCGTGATTTTCGAGTCACTCAATGACATATTGTTAAATCGTTATCCCATCCTCTTATGTCATCAGCCATAAAGATCCTGCAGGAAGCCAGGTTTTTCACCAAATTGGACCTTCGTAACGCCTACCATCCGTCGCATCAGTGGGCAGGGGGACGTAGTGGAATGACGGCGTTTGAACACTCACCTTTTAGGGCATTTGAATATGTTCTTCCTTTCGGCAATTTGTCATCCAAAATCTTGCAGGCACTAGTTAATTGACGTCCTGAGAGACATGCTGGGATGGCTGTTTTCAGTGATAATGGTACCTATCCATCACCGCTCTTTGGGTCCATTTCAGAATGTCGCTTTTGCGATGGTACCTCAGCTGTTAAAACATATTTGAGAACTGTCTTTACTTTTGAAGTCACTGAGAAGTGCAGGAATGCCAAATTCTTCCGATGACCTCGGGATTTCCGCTGAGGGCATTAAGATATCAACCGTTAAGGTTGTTTGATCGTAGCTCCTAAGCCAGCTGCAGCCGCTTTCTGGGTCGCTAATTTCTACAATTTGTCATCCGTATTTTCATGTCAGGTGCCATTCACAGCCCTTATGTTAAGACGTGCTTTATGTGGTCCGTTTCCGCCCCAGTGATTTTTGATTTCTTAAGACTGTGCATTTTACATATGGTAACTGTTACACCTGACATCTCTAGTCAGTTTGTTGTTGAGGTTGACGCGTCAGAGGTGGGCAGGAATGCCATTGACTGGCTCATGACCTCAGGATCTCTGGGCAAGTCCATCCTGCGCGTTTTCTCCATCGCTCGTTTGGGCTGATTTCAGAATGTCCATTTGATGTTGGTTCTCACTCTCGCCAAAGTACCCTAGGCAATGGCAAGTGTTGAGGGGGCAGTCACCTTCCCCAATTTGTCACTGACCATAGGAACCTTGCAGTAATGCCAATTCAGCCAAATGACCTTAATGCGGGCAGTGATTCTGGGCCACTCCATGCTTTTTCGGTTGATTTCGAGAATGTTATTTTTCGTGATTTACCTCACTGTTTCAAAGCCTGATGCTTTATCTCGTCTCTTCAGTTTTCTGATTTGTCATTGCCACCGAAAATTGTCCAGGAATGCCAATTGACTCCTGACTGTCTAGGGAATTGTCTGGGCAGGTGATACTAGTACCTCTCCACACTCCGTTTGGGTTGTTCAGAACCTTCTGTGATGGTTCCTACTCTTCCGGCTGTTCTTCAGTGTGCATTTGCCAAGTTAACCGGCCAGTCACCGGGGGTACGCAATTTCCATCGCCAGCTAAATCTGGTGGCCCACTGCCAAATTGACACCAAACCGATTTGTCCCGTTGATGGTCTCCGGCAGCTAAATCTGGGGAACTCTCCATCTGTTTGGGCCCAGATTTCCCAGGGCTCTTCGTGGTCTCACATCGCTTTCCATAAAACATCATAGGACTTTCATCAGCGGGGAAGACGGAGTCCATTCTTACATTATGTGATAGATTCTGACAGGCAAACTGATTTCATTCCTCTCGCTAAGGTCATTTTCCCACCCGTGCTAAGGAGACGGCAAGATCATTATCGAGAATGCTTTCCCAATTCATGGCCTTCCGTCTGACATTTTCCACAGAAACCCATCTAGTTACGCCTCAATTTTGAGGGCCAGTTCGGACGTTTACCAGGGTCAAGTCTCGTCCGCTTTCATCCCCAGGTCATTTGGTGTCCGGGAGAACGGGCCAATCAGACATGCCTTTTACGCAGTCTTTCTTTTCGTAACCCGGCTCTTGGTCAGAACAGCCCTGGGCAGAGACGGTCACAACTGCACCTAGTCTGCTCCGGTCTAAATCTCATTTTCGTAATGAGTCAAAATGAATTGAAGTCCTCCGCTGTTCTCATCTCAGCTCGCCGAGTCCTGCTCCCTCCGTAACTCACCACGCACTATCTACCTGGGGTCTAGAACAGGCATTCTAATAGGGCACTAACTCTGAGGTCTGCCGCTCCCAAGCTAGGACCAAGAGTCCTAGATATTGTTCCGGTCAGAGAGTATGGCTCTCCATCCAGAACCTTCCCTAAGACCATCCAAGTTGGTATCTGTGTGATTCATTGGTCCTTCCGATTTCCCAGGTCATTAATCCTGATTTACAGTTCATGGGGTTGTCTAATCACACATATGAAGTTTTGGACCGGTCTTCCATGTCTCCTTTTAACCCTTCTCAAACAGCCCCTCCTCGTCCCTGGCCCTTCCTTTCACAGGAAGCATAAATCTACAGGGTATCCTCATTGTGGTATGCCTTTACAGAATCCGTGGTCATCAGTCTTTACGTTAAGGACTGGGAGGGTTATTTACGGAGGGAGGAGTGTGTGTTATTTCAGGAAATCATGGAAAATCACAGAAATGTGATTTCCTCCGTCTGGCACATTTTCCTACTCGAGTGCGAACACCCTGCAACTGGGGGGGTACTGTATGTCTTGTTATGTCTGTTCCTGTCCTTTCTGAACATCACTCTGTCTCACTCTGCTGGTCTTTTTATGGTTACCTTCTCGGAGGCTCATTCTTCAGCTGTTTTACCATTTTAACTAGCTCATTCACTTTGACCGTTCTCTCTTCCTCTGATTTCTCTATTTTCATTTCTGACCTTTAATCCCAGTGTCTAACTCTTGTTTGTGTTTTTGAGGCCAGAGCAAGCCATCTTGTTTGGGGCCATCTTCCAATAATGTCGGAACCCTGGCAGGTGCATCCTGCATTATCTAACCTCCAAATATTTTGTTCCAGATATGGAAGAGGATTCGTGATTCGGGATGTTTTTCAAAAGCAACTCTGATTGCTTAAAAATGCCCTCTTTGGGTCTTCCGGCAAGTACATAACACAAAATTTGTTTATTTTACAAGGCCGTGGTACAAAGTTCATTTGATGACTTCCTGGTATTCCCACGCCGTGGTCTTACAACCCTATCTAACTCAATACATGTTTAGGGACTTTCTCACTGAGACATTTCAAGATATCTTCTGAGAACGAGATACGGTGACTCATGTTCAGGGTATGTAAGCAAGGCAAGAAACTTTCATCCAACATCTGTGCACATATTATAAAGTCAAAGTGAGTCTGATTAACAGCTGTTGCATTTTCACCATTAGATAAACATCTTTGTGTCACTCAAAAAGTGGAAGAAATTGCATAATAGCACATATTGTTGGATGAAATCAAACTAACCTTGACTTTTTCAAAGTGGGGACATACCAAAATTGAAATTTCATGCAGTGCAGCTTCACAGCACCTGGTATTCCCAAGTGGTCTTACAATCCGAATACTAACCAGGCCCTGCTGTATTTCATCCAATCAGGCGGATCAGGCTGTGTCTAACAATTATGGCTATATACAGTCAAAGTGAGTCTGATTAACAGCTGTTGCATTTTCACCATTAGATAAGCATCTTTGTGTCACTCAAAAGTGGAAGAAATTGCATATACTGTAGCCATAATTTGTAGCACAGATTGTTGGATGAAATACAAACTAACCTTGCTTACTTATTTCAAAGAGGCACATATTTCAGCCTTGTGGGAAAAAACTGACAAAGAGTTGAAATTTCACAAGGCAGTGATAAAAAGCTTACAGCACCTGGTATTCCCAAGTGGTCTTACAATCCGAATTAACCAGGCCCGACCCTGCTTATCTTCTGAGAACGAGATCAGGCGGACTCAGGCTGGTATGGTCGTAAGCAAGACTTTCTCTTGGTGCACTATATTCAAAGTGAGTCTGATTAACAGCTGTTGCATTCTCACCATTAATAAGCATCTTTGTGTCACTCAAAAAGTGGAATTTCAAATCAGTTTTTTCACAAGACTGAAATATGTGCACTCGCTTTGAAATAAGTAAGCAAGCTGTATTTCAGCACATTCTGGCTACATATTATGGCCACAGTCAAAGTGAGTCTTACAGCTGTTGCATTTTCACCAAGATAAACATCTCACTCAAAAAGTGGAAGAAATTGCATATACTGCAGCCATAATTTGTAGCACATATTGTTGGATGAAATACAAACTAACCTTGCTTACTTATTTCAAAGTGAGGGGACATATTTCAGTCTGGAAAAAACTGACAAAGAGTTGAAATTTCACAAGGCAGTGATAAAAAAAAGCTTACAGCACCTGGTATTGCAACTGGTCTTACAATCCGAAACTAACCAAGCCAAGGCTTGTGTGTATTTCATCCAACAATCTGTGCTACACTATTATGGCTACAGTCAAAGTGAGTCTGATTAACAGCTGTTGCATTCTCACCATTAGATAAGCATATTTGTGTCACTCAAAAAGTGGAAGAAATTGCATATACTGTACTGTGCGCATAATTTGGCACAGATTGCTACATATTATGGATCAAATGAGTCAAAACTAACCTTGCTTCACCTTATTTCAAAGTGGAAGAAATTGCATATACATATATTAACCTTGCCTTATTTCAAAGCGAGGGCACATTTCAGTCTTGTGGAAAAAACTGACAAAGAGTTGAAATTTCACAAGGCAGTGATAAAAAAGCTTACAGCACCTGGTGCCCCCGCTTGAAATAAGTAGCAAGGCACTTGTGTGGTATTTCATCCAACAATCTGTGCTACATATTAAGTCAAAGTGAGTCTGATTAACAGCTGTTGCATTTTCACCATTAGATAAGCATCTTTGTGTCACTCAAAAAGTGGAAGAAATTGCATATACTGTAGCCATAATTTGTAGCACAGATGGTTGGATGAAATACAAACTAACCTTGCTTACTTATTTCAAAGCGAGGGCACATATTTCAGCCTTGTGGGAAAAAACTCACAAAGAGTTGAAATTTCACAAGGCAGTGAAAAAGCTTACAGCACCTGGTATTCCCAAGTGGTCTTACCATCCAAATACTAACCAGGCCCGACCCTGCTTAGCTTCTGAGAGACGAGATCAGGCGGACTCAGGCCTGGTATGGTCGTAAGCAAGAAACCTTTCTCTTGGTGCACTATATAAAGTCAAAGTGAGTCTGATTAACAGCTGTTGCATTCTCACCATTTAGATAAGCATCTTTGTGTCACTCAAAAAGTGGAAGAAATTGCATATAGTTTTTGTCACAAGCCATAATTTGTAGCACAGATGGTTGGATGAAATACAAACTAACCTTGTACTTATTTCATCCAACAAGTGCTACATATTATGGCTACAGTCAAAAGTCTGATTAAGACTTGAATTTCCACCATTAGGCATCTTTTGTGTCACAAAAAGTGGAAGAAATTGCATATACTGTAGCCATAATTTGTAGCACAGATTGTTGGATGAAATACAAACTAACCTTGCTTACTTATTTCAAAGCGAGGGACATATTTCAGTCTTGTGGGAAAAAACTGACAAAGAGTTGAAATTTCACAAGGCAGTGATAAAAAAGCTTACAGCACCTGGTATTCCCAAGTGGTCTTACAATCCGAATACTAACCAGCCCGACCATGCTTATCTTCTTTAGCAAGAAACTTTCTCTTGGTGCACTATATAAAGTCAGTGAGTCTGAGTTGCATTTTCACCATTAGATAAGCATTTGTATCACTCAAAAAGTGGAAGAAATTGCAAATCAGTTTTTTCTCCCAAAACTGAAATATGGCACCACTTAGCTTTGAAATAAGATAAGCAAGGCTAGAAACCATCTCTTGGTACACTATATAAAGTCAAAGTGAGTCTTGATTAACAGCTGTTGCATTTTCACCATTTCGATAAGCATCTTTGTGTCACTCAAAAAGTGGAAGAAATTGCATATACTGTAGCCATAATTTGTAGCACAGATGGTTGGATGAAATACAAACTAACCTTGCTTACTTATTTCAAAGTGAGGGCACATATTTCAGCCTTGTGGGAAAAAACTCACAAAGAGTTGAAATTCCACAAGGCAGTGATAAAAAAGCTTACAGCACCTGGT
>NW_027013707.1:0-15399 GCF_036934945.1 Oncorhynchus masou masou | reverse complement strand
ACACCTTTATGAAACCAGTCATACCTCCTTCATGAAAACAGTCATAACACCTTTATGAAACCATCCATAACACCTTTATGAAACCTGTCATAACACCTTCATGAAACGAGTCATAACACCTTTATGAAACCAGTCATAACACCTTTATGAAACCAGTCATACCTCCTTCATGAAAATAGTCATAACACCTTTATGAAACCATCCATAACACCTTTATGAAACCAGTCATAACACCTTTATGAAACCAGTCGTAACACCTTTATGAAACCAGTCATAACACCTTCATGAAACCAGTCATACCTCCTTCATGAAAACAGTCATAACACCTTCATAACACTTTCATGTAACCAGTCATAACACCTTTATGAAACCAGTCATAATACCTTCATGAAACCAGTCATAACACCTTTACGAAACCAGTCATAACACCTTCATGAAACCAGTCATAACACCTTAATGAAACCAGTCATAACACCTTTATAGAAACCAGTCATAACACCTTTATGAAACCAGTCATAACACCTTTATGAAACCAGTCATAACACCTGTATGAAACCAGTCATAACACCTTTATGACACCAGTCATAACACCTTCATGAAACCAGTCATAACACCTTCATGAAACCAGTCATATCACCTTCATGAAACCAGTCATAACACCTTTATGAAACCAGTCATAACACCTTTATGAAACCAGTCATACCTCCTTCATGAAAATAGTCATAACACCTTTATGAAACCATCCATAACACCTTTATGAAACCAGTCATAACACCTGTAGGAAACCAGCCGTAACACCTTTATGACAAACCAGTCATAACACCTTCATGAAACCAGTCATAACACCTTCATGAAACCAGTCATAACACCTTCATGAAACCAGTCATAACACCTTTATGAAACCAGTCATAATACCTTTATGAAACCAGTTATTCTCCTTCATGAAAACAGTCATAACACCTTCATGAAACCAGTCCATAACACCTTTACGAAACCCGTCATAACACCTTCATGAAACCAGTCATAACACCTTTATGAAACCAGTCATAACACCTTTATGAAACCAGTCCATAACACCTTTATGAAACCAGCCACAACACCTTTATGAAACCAGTTCTAACGCCTTTAGTGAAACCAGTCATAACACCTTTATGAAACCAGCCATACCCCTTATGAAAACGTCATAACACCGCTATGAACCAGTCGTAACACCTTTATGAAACCAGTCATAACACCTTCATGAAACCAGTCATAATACCTTCATGAAACCAGTCATAACACCTTCATGAAACCAGTCATGACACCTTTACTCGAAACCAGTCATAACACCTTCATGAAACCAGTCATAACACCTTAATGGAAACCAGTCATAACACACTTTATGAAACCAGTCATAACACCTTTGCGAAACCAGTCATAACACCTTTATGAAACCAGTCATAACACCTTTATGAAACCAGTCATAACACCTTTATGAAACCAGTCATAACACCTTCATGAAACCAGTCATAACACCTTTATGAAACCAGTCATAACACCTTTATGAAACCAGTCATAACACCTTTATGAAACCAGTCATAACACCTTTATGAAACCAGTCATACCTCCTTCATGAAAACAGTCATAACACCTTTATGAAACCAGTCCATAACACTCTATGAAACCTGTCATAACACCTTCATGAAACCAGTCATAACACCTTTATGAAACCAGTCATAACACCTTTATGAAACCAGTCATACCTCCTTCATGAAAACAGTCATAACACCTTTATGAAACCAGTCCATAACACCTTTATGAAACCAGTCATAACACCTTTATGAAACCAGTCGTAACACCTTTATGAAACCAGTCATAACACCTTCATGAAACCAGTCATACCTCCTTCATGAAAACAGTCATAACACCTTCATAACACTTTCATGTAACCAGTCATAACACCTCGTTACAAAACCAGTCATAGCACCTTTATGAAACCAGTCATAATACCTTCATGAAACCAGTCATAACACCTTTATGAAACCAGTCATAACACCTTTATGAAACCAGTCATAACACCTTCATGAAACCAGTCATAACACCTTAATGAAACCAGTCATAACACCTTTATGAAACCAGTCATAACACCTTTATGAAACCAGTCATAACACCTTTATGAAACCAGTCATAACACCTGTATGAAACCAGTCATAACACCTTTATGACACCAGTCATAACACCTTCATGAAACCAGTCATAACACCTTCATGAAACCAGTCATATCACCTTCATGAAACCAGTCATAACACCTTTACGAAACCAGTCATAACACCTTCATGAAACCAGTCATAACACCTTCATGAAACCAGTCATAACACCTTCATGAAACCAGTCATAACACCTTTATGAAACCAGTCATAACACCTTTATGAAACCAGTAACACCTTTATGAAACCAGTCATAACACCTTTATGAAACCAGTCATAACACCTTCATGAAACCAGTCATAACACCTTTATGAAACCAGTCATAACACCTTTATGAAACCAGTCATAACACCTTTATGAAACCAGTCATAACACCTTTATGAAACCAGTCATACCTCCTTCATGAAACCAGTCATAACACCTTTATGAAACCAGTCATAACACCTTTATGAAACCAGTCATAACACCTTCATGAAACCAGTCATAACACCTTTATGAAACCAGTCATAACACCTTTATGAAACCAGCCATAACACCTTTATGAAACCAGTCATAACACCTTTATGAAACCAGTCGATAACACCTTTATGAAACCAGTCATAACACCTTCATGAAACCAGTCATACCTCCTTCATGAAAACAGTCATAACACCTTCATAACACTTTCATGTAACCAGTCATAACACCTTCATGAAACCAGTCATAACACCTTTATGAAACCAGTCATAATACCTTCATGAAACCAGTCATAACACCTTCATGAAACCAGTCATAACACCTTTATGAAACCAGTCATAACACCTTCATGAAACCAGTCATAACACCTTCATGAAACCAGTCATAACACCTTTATGAAACCAGTCATAACACCTTTATGAAACCAGTCATAACACCTTTATGAAACCAGTCATAACACCTTTATGAAACCAGTCATAACACCTTCATGAAACCAGTCATAACACCTTCATGAAACCAGTCATACACCTTCATGAAACCATCATATCATATGAAAACCAACAGTAACACCTTTATGAAACCAGTCATAACACCTTTATGAAACCAGTTGCTAACACCTTTATGAAACCAGCCATAACACCTTTAACACCTTCATGAAACCAGTATATAAAACCAGTCAACACCTTTATGAAACCAGTCATAACACCTTTATGAAACCAGTCATAACACCTATGAAACCAGTCCATAACACCTTCATGAAACCAGTCATAACACCTTCATGAAACCAGTCATAACACCTTTATGAAAACCAGTCATAACACCTTTATGAAACCAGTCATTTATGACACCAGTCATAACACCTTCATGAAAACCAGTCATAACACCTTCATGAAAACCAGTCATATCACCTTCATGAAACCAGTCATAACACCTTTATGAAACCAGTCATAACACCTTCATAACACCTTCATGAAACCAGTCATAACACCTTTATGAAACCAGTCATAACACCATGAAACCAGTCATAACACCTTTTTGAAACCAGTCATAACACCTTTATGACAGTCATAACACCTTCATAACACCTTCATGAAACCAGTCATAACACCTTCACGAAACCAGTCATACACCTTTATGAAACCAGTCATAACACCTTTATGAAACCAGCCATAACACCTTCGTGAAACCAGTCATAACACCTTCATGAAACCAGTCATAACACCTTTATGAAACCACTCATAACACCTTTTGAAACCAGTCATAACACCTTCATGAAACCAGTCATAACACCTTCATAACACCTTCATGAAACCATTCATAATACCCTTATGAAACCAGTCACAACACCTTTATGAAACCAGCCATAACACCTTTATGAAACCAGTAATAACACCTTTATGAAACCAGTCACAACACCTTTATGAAACCAGCCAAACCAGAAACCAGTCATAACACCTTTGATGAAACCAGTCATAACACCTTTATGAAACCAGTCATAACACCTTTATGAAACCAGTCATGACACCTTCATGAAACACATAACACCTTTTATGAAACCAGTCATAACACCTTTATGAAACCAGTCATAACACCTTTATGAAACCAGTCATAACACCTTTATGAAACCAGTCATAACACCAGTCATGACACCTTCATGAAACCAGTCATAACACCTTTATGAAACCAGTCATAACACACTTTATGAAACCAGTCATAAAACCTTTATAAACCAGTCATAACAATCGTTTATGAAACCAGTCATAACACCTTTATGAAACCAGTCATAACACCTTTATGAAACCAGTCATAACACCTTCATGAAACCAGTCATAACACCTTTATGAAACCAGTCATAACACCTTTACGAAACCAGCCATAACACCTTTATGAAACCAGTCATAACACCTTTATGAAACCAGTCACAACACCTTTACGAAACCAGCCATAACACATTTATGAAACCAGTCATAACACCTTTATGAAACCAGTCATAACACCTTTATGAAACCAGTCATGACACCTTTATGAAACCAGTCATAACACCTTTATGAAACCAGTCATAACACCTTTATGAAACCAGTCATAACACCTTTATGAAACCAGTCATAACACCTTTATGAAACCAGTCATAACACCTTTATGAAACCAGTCATAACACCTTTATGAAACCAGTCATAACACCTTTATGAAACCAGTCATAACACCTTCATGAAACCAGTCATAACACCTTTATGAAACCAGTCATAACACCTTTATCAGTGTTGCAGGATCATTCATCACAATATAGCTTCATAATACAGAAATATAATTTTATTGTAGTTCTATTCTTCATAACACGTGTATTCAACATCATTTATAAGGAGTTTTTCAAATAAAAGTACCCTCAAACAGATCTTTATGAATCTATTGTACAATGGAAATGTGTATTTTTACTGCCACAGCACTATTCCCATAACAGGCTGGCAGCAGCACAGAGTCAGCGGTTGGGGACTTTGTGTATTGAGTGTTTCGTAGCCTCTCTCGTGAACCTTCAATTTTGCAGGATGCCGCTGAGAATAATCAGTGTTATCTTCTTCAATTAGGATTTTTTTCTGTGACAACATCAAAGAGAAGGTGGATCTGAAGTTAACAGAATACCTGAACTAGAGGGAGCTCTGGCCAGGAGCACCATTCAAATGGCATGTTAGGCCTACAGTAGGGTTGCCCAACCCTGCTCCTGGAGAGCTACCTTCATGTAGGTTTTAGCTCTCCAAAAACAGGGTTGGCCTACCGCTTGTTTATAGGCTAAAAAACATGTGCTCTTAGGGTTACACTTGGATTTGGAAAATATATATAATAATAATAATATGGCGCCGACAGAGATGGTTGCCTCACTTGAAGTTCTTAGGAAACTTTGCAGTATTTCTGTTTTTTATGTATTATTTATTACATTGTTACCCCAGGAAATCTTCATTCTTATTACATACAGCTGGGAAGAACTATTGGATGTAAGAGCAACGTCAATTTACCAACAATACGACCAGGAATACAACTTTCACAAAGTGGATCCTCTGTTCGAACCACCACCCAGAACAATGGATCTAATCCCAGAAGCCGACCCAAAACAACGACGCTGCAGAAGAGGCATACCCCTTTATACCCTTGTATACCCCTTTATACACCTTTATACCCCTGTATACCCCTGTATACCCCTTTATACACCTTTATACCCCTGTATACCCCTGTATACCCCTTTATACCCCTTTATACCCCTTTATACCCCTGTATACCCCTGTATACACCTTTATACCCCTGTATACCCCTGTATAACCCTTTATACACCTTTATACCCCTGTATACCCCTTTATACCCCTGTATACCCCTGTATACCCCTGTATACCCCTTTATACACCTTTATACCCCTGTATACCCCTTTATACACCTTTATACCCCTGTATACCCCTGTATACCCCTGTATACCCCTTTATACACCTTTATATCCCTGTATACCCCTGTATACCCCTGTATACTGCTTTATACCCCTTTATACACCTTTATACCCCTTTATACCCCTTATACCCCCTTATACCCTCTTATACCCCCGTATACCCCCGTATACCCCCTTATACCCCTTATACACCCTTTATACCCCTTATACCCTTATACCACTTTAACCCCCATATACCCCCTTATACCCTGTATACCCCTGTATACCCCTTTATACCCCTGTATACCCCTGTATACCCTTTATACCCCTGTATACCCCTTATACCCCTTTATACCCCTGTATACCCCTTTATACCCCCGTTATACCCCTTTATACCCCTTTATACCCCTGTATACCCTTTATACCCCTTTATACCCCTGTATACCCCCTTTATACCGTATACCCCCTGTATACCGCTTTATACCCCTGTATACCCCTTTATACCCCGTATACCCCCTTATACCCTTTATACCCCTTTTATACCCCTGTATACCCCTTATACCTTTATACCCCTGTATACCCCTTTATACCCCTGTATACCCCCTTATACCCCTTTATACCCCTTATACCCCTGTATACCCCTTTATACCCCTGTATACCTTTATACCCCATACTTCTTATACCCCTTTATACCCTGTATACCCCTGTAACCTCATACCCCCGTATACCCCTTATACCCTTATACCCCCTGTAGACCCCTTTATACCCCTCGTATACCCCCCTTATACCCTGTATACCCCTTTCCCGTATACGCCCTCGTATACCCTTTATACACCTTTATACCCCTGTATACCCCTTTTATACCCCTGTATACCCCTTTATACCCCCTTTATACCCCTGTATACCCCTGCATACCCCTGTATACACCTTTATACCCCTGTATACCCCTGTATAACCCCTTTATACACCTTTATACCCCTGTATACCCCTTTATACCCCTGTATACCCCTGTATACCCCTGTATACCCACCCCTTTATACACCTTTATACCCCTGTATACCCCTTTATACACCTTTATACCCCTGTATGCCCCTGTATACCCCTGTATACCCCTTTATACACCTTTATATCCCTGTATACCCCTGTATACCCCTGTATACTGCTTTATACCCCTTTATACACCTTTATACCCCCTTTATACCCCGTATAAAACCCCCTTTATACCCCCTTATACCCCTCTGTATACCCCCTGCATACCCCCTTATACCCCCTTATACCCCTTTTTTTATACCCCCTTATAACCCCCTTATACCACTTTAACCCCCATATACCCCCCTTATACCCCTGTATACCCCTGTATACCCCTTTATACCCCTGTATACCGCTTTATACCCCTGTATACCCCTGTATACCCCGATACCCTTATACCCCTTTATACCTTTATACCCCGTATACCCCCTTATACCCCTTTATACCCCTGTATACCCTTTATACCCCTGTATACCGCTTTATACCCTGTATACCCCTTTATACCCCCATATACCCCCTTATACCCCTTTATACCCCTGTATACCCCTTTATACCCCTGTATACCGCTTTATACCCCTGTATACCCTTTATACCCCTATATACCCCTTATACCCCTTTATACCCCTGTATACCCTCTTTATACCCCTGTATACCCCTTTTATACCCCTGTATACCCCTTTATACCCCTGTATACCCCCTATACCCTTTATACCTTTATACCCCTTATACCCCGTATATATACCCCTTTATACACCTTTATACCCCTGTATACCCCTTTATACCCCTGTATACCCCATTATACCCCCGTATACGCCCTGTGATACCCCTTATCCTTTATACCCACCTTTATACCCCTGTATACCCCTTTATACCCCTGTATACCCCACTTATACCCCTTTATACCCCTGTATACCCCTTTATACCCCCGTATACCCTTTTATACCCCGTATACCCCTTTATACACCTTTATACCCCTGTATACCCCTTTATACCCCCGTATACCCCTTATACCCCTTTATACCCCTTTATACCCCTGTATACCCCCTTATACCCCTTTGTACCTGTATGCCCTTTATACCCCCGTATACCCCCTTTATCCCTTTATGCCCTTTATACCTGTGTGCCGCTGTATACCCCTGTATACCCCTTTATACCCCCATATACCCCCTTATACCCCCTTTTATACCCCTGTATACCCCTTTTATACCCCGTATACCCCTTTATACCCCTTTATACCCTGTATACCCCTTTATACCCCCGTACCCCCTTATGCCCCGTATACCCCTTTATACCCCTGTGTGTATACCTCTTATACCCCTTTATACCCCTGTATACCCCTTTATACCCCTGTATACCCCATTATACCCCGTATACCCTTTATACCCCTGTATACCCCTTTATACCCCTGTATACCCCCTGTATACCCTTATGCCCCATACCCCTGTATACCCCTTTATACCCCTGTATACTCCCTTGTACTTATACCCCGTATACCCTTATACTACCCCTGTATACCCCTTATACGCCTTATACCCGTATACCCCTTTATACCCCTTTATACCCCTGTATACCTCCTTTATACCCCTGTATACCCCTATGCCCCTATACCCCTTTTCTATACCCCTTTATACCCTGTATACCGCTTTACCCCTGTATACCCTTATGCCCCCATATACCCCCTTTATACCCTTTATGCCCTGTATACCCCTCGTATACCCTTTATACCCCCTGTATACCCCCATACGCTTCTTTATACCCCTGTATACCTTTATACCCCCGTATACCCCCTTATACCCCTTTATACCCCTGTATACCCCTTTATACCCCCGTATACGCCCGTTACCCTTTATACACCTTTATACCCCTGTATACCCCTTTATACCCCTGTATACGCCCTGTATACCCCCTTATACCGCCTTTATACCCCTTATACCCTTTTATACCCCTGTATACCCCTTTATACTCCTGTATACACCTGTATACCCCTTTATACCCCTGTATACCCCTTTATACCCCGTATACCCTTATACCCCCAGTATACGCACCCGTATACGCCCCGTATACCCTTTATACACCTTTATACCCCTGTATACCCCTTTATACCACTGTATACCCCTTTATACCCCTGTATACCCCTTTATACCCCTGTATACACCCGTATACCCCTTATACACCTTTATACCCCTGTATACCCCTTTATACCCCTGTTTACCCCTGTATCCTTTATACCCCTGTATACCTTTTTACCCCTGTATACCCCTTTTATACACCCGTATACACCCGTATACCCCTTTATACACCTTTATACCCCCGTATACCCCCTTATACCCCTGTGTACCCCCTTATACCCCTTTTATACCCCCTTATACCCCCTTATACCCCTTTATACCCCCTTATACCCCTTTATACCCCTTTATACCCCCGTATACCCCCTATACCCCGTATACACCTGTAGGTACCGTGTTGTCCAATGCTTTAGAATTCTGCTGTATTAAATACCATACATTGTACAATATTTTAAATGCAGTATATAGTGTTGTGTAGTAGATACTGACCGTTTCCCAGTTCCCAGGAGATGTTGTATTTCTTCCCGGCGCTGTATTTGAGTAAGCTGAAGGCTGAGGAGGAGTTCCAGGAGGAGTCAGGGTTTCTCTGCAGGGCGTTGAACCCCAGGACCAGATGCAGACCAGCACACTCTGCAAAGTTGTACAGTTTGTCTAAAGACCTGGCTGGGAGAAAACCAGACGCAGTTGTAACTTTGTTTCTTCTCAAAATATTCAAGGTAGCATTCAGTCATACTGTGGCCGGGCTAACTATACAACAAATAATGATTTCTAAACATTGAAAACACATTTGGGACATTTATATTCCAGTATGCTAAGTATGTCTGAGTCCTGTCTAAAACAACTGTGCCCTTTCTAAAATCTACACTGAACCCCTAATATCATAGGATAGTAACCACCGTGGTGGGAACACCACATTAGATGGCTAGATAGATGTTGGACTATGGAAATACATGTAGGTACAAACCTATCACAGATTTAATTATTTATCAAAACTAAGTGACCCGTCCAGAAAAATTCCTGTTCCTAGTTCTAACCTCTAACCTTGTCAATCTAAGCCTCACTCATTGTCTCAAATCAATCAAATCAAATTATATTCGTCACAAGCTTCGTAAACAACAAGTGTAGACTAAAAGTGAAATGCTTACTTACAACGCAGAGAGAAAATATAAAAACTATTTTGAAATAATAACACAATGAGTAAGGATAACATAGCTACAGTACATGTCTAAAGTTTGGACACACCTCCTCATTCAAGGGTTTTTCTTCATTTGTACTATTTTCTACATTGTAGAATAGCAATGAAGACATCAAAACTATGAAATAACACATATGGAATCATGGAGTAACCAAAAAAGTGTTTAACAAATCAAAAACAATTTTATGTTTGAGATGTTTCATAGCCACCTTTGCCTTGATGACAGCTTTGCACACTCTTTGGTGCTACAGTACTACACTACTATGTTACTCCATACTACAGTACTTAGTTTATATTATACTACAGTACTGTAGTACTATGTTACTATGGTGCTACAATACTACAATAGTATGGTGCTACAATACTACAGTAATATGGAACTAAACTACTACAATCCTACAATACCACAGTATTATGGTAATATGATACCACAGTACTAAGTTACTATGTCACTACATTACTATGTTACTATTTACTACAGTACAACAACACTATGTTACTATGGTATTACAATACTGTAGTACTATGTTACTATGGTTGTCAGGATTTGGCCAGGGTTGTTCTGGGTTTTGGTCACTAGATGCCCCCATTGTGCTTTTTGACCTTATGTTTTTTCCCTTGATTCCCATTATTATTTGCACCTGTGCCTCGTTTTCCCCTGATTGTATTTAAACCCTTAGTTTCCCTCAGTTCTGTGCTCTGTGTTTGTATGTTAGCACCCAGCCCTAGTGTTCTGTGTATTCTTGTCGATTCCGGTGGACGCTCTTGTGGAATTCTGTTTTTGTTTTTGAGTATCTCTTGAGGCTTTTTGTGCTATACCTACCACCTTTTGGATTTGCCATTTTGTATTGAAGGACTTCTCCTTTTTACTTTATTAAATACACCGTCTTAAGTACTGCTGTGTCTGCCTCATCTTCTGGGTTCTGCTGACTATTCGTGGCTCAGTTGGTTAAGTGACTGTTTCTCACTCCGGAGACCCAGGTTCGTAACCGGGTCCTGACAGAAACACAGAGCCAAAAATGAACCCAGAGGCAGCCAGTTCCCAGGACCTTTTGCCATGCTGTCCCACCACCAGGAGACTGTCCAACGCCACGAAGCCGCCCTGGTTCAGCAAGAGGCCTTAATGGCTAGACATTCTCATCTTCTGTCGGAGATGCTGACTTCCATTAAGCAAATATCTGATCGTCTTACCCCGGCAACAGTTCCCGTCCCAGTACCTCAGATTCACGTACCCATGGCAGTTAACCCCTGGCTGAACCTCGTCTTCCACCTCCCCAACGGTTCTCAGGTGATCCAAGTGCTTGTAAAGGGTTTCTCACCCAATGTTCTCTCTCCTTTGAGCTACAACCCTCGTCGTTTCCCACCGACCGGTCTAAGATCGCTTATATCATCACCCTGCTGTCGGAAAAAGCCCTGGCCTGGGCTACTGCTGTGTGGGATGCCCATAGTTCCTGCTGTGCCAGCTACTCTGCCTTTGCTGAGGAATTCAAACGAGTGTTTCAAGGCCCAAGCAGTGGTTCTGACTCAGCCAAACAGCTCCTGACTCTCCACCAAGGTTGGCGCAGCGTGACGGACTATGCCATCCAGTTCCGCACGGTGGCAGCAGCGAGTGGTTGGAACAACGAGGCGCTCACGGTGTGCTTTCTGAAAGGCCTTTCCGACACTATCCAAGATGAACTGGCCACTCGGGAACCACCGGACAATCTCGAGTCCCTGATCAAGTTGGCCTCACGCATTGACCAGCGTCTGAGAGAGAGAGAACTCAACCGTAGACCTCTAGCCCCTATCAGTCCCAGCTCCGAGTCCCCACCTTTATCCTCGCTGGCTCCACCGGAACCCATGCAGATTGGACGCATCTCCCAGGCTGAGAGAGACCGCCGGATGAGGAGCGCTGACGCTGTTCATATTGCGGCAAACCGGGCCATTTCCGTTCCACGTGTCCCTGGCCCCAGGGAAACGCTCTGTCCCGTACAGACCGGGGAATCCGTAACGGGAAACATAACCTCCTCCCATCCGTCCAACTCCCCAAGCCTGCTCATTCCAGTCACTCCCTCTCCTGGGACAACCACAAGCTTCACCTTCAAGCCTTGGTAGACTCTGGAGCCAGTGGTGGTAACTTCATGGATGGTGTCTGGGCGAAGGAGAATGGCGTTCCCTCTGAACCTCTAAGTGAACCCATGAGGGTCACTACATTGATGGAAGCCCTTTGGGATCTGGACTTATCACTCATGTCACTACCTCCTTGCGACTTTCAGTTTCACAACACCAGGAATTGATGAACTTTCATTTGATCTCCTGTTCCGAGTTCCCTCTCGTCCTTGGATACCCCTGGCTTCACAGCCATAACCCTCACATCGACTGGTCTGTGGGCACTATCACAGTGGGGTCCTACGTGCCAAGCTGTTTGTATTTTCCAGAATTCCCCGAGTTCTACTCCCGAGTCTTTAGAATCCATCGACCTGACCCGAGTTCCCGAGTGTTACCATGACCTCAAACTGGTGTTTAGCAAACAGAGGGCCACCATGCTACCACCCCATAGACCTTATGATTGCCCCATCGACCTGTTTCCGGGCACTTGCCCCAGGGGTCAGATCTTTCCTATCTCCACCCAAACGAGCTACTATGGAGGCCTACATCAAGGACGCTCTGGAAGCAGGCCTCATGCGTCCATCCACCTCCCCGGCGGGAGCAGGGTTTTTCTTTGTGGCCAAGAAAGACGGTGGATTACGTCCTTGCATCGACTATCGGGGACTTAATGCCATAACCGTCCGTAACCGTTACCCGGGCTACCCCTTATGGCCACAGCCTTCGAGCTGCTCCAGGAAGCAGTTGTTTTCACTGCTTGACCTGCGGAACGCATACCATCTTGTGCGGATCAGACCTGGTGACGAGTGGAAGACCGCTTTCAACACGCCTACTGGTCACTATGAATACTTGGTGATGCCCTTCGCCTGGACCAACGCCCCAGCGGTGTTCCAAGCGCTCATAAACGATGTGCTTAGGGGATATGCTTAACATATTTGTGTTCGTTTACTTGGATGACATCCTCATCTTTTCGAGCTCCCTTCAAGAACACACTAAGCATGTCAGACAAGTACTCAAACGCCTTCCTGGACAGCCATCTGTACGTTAAGCCGGAAAAATGTGAATTCCATTCATCCCGAGTACAATTCCTGGGATTTGTAGTGGAACCTGGTCCAGTCCAAATGGACCCCAGGAAGGTAGGGGCGGTAGAAGGATTGGCCCACCCCCAAATCCGTTAAGGAAGTTCAGCGTTTCGGGCTTCACAAACTTTTACCGCAAGTTCATCAAGAACTTCAGCTTGGTGGCAGCCCCTCTCTCAGCTTTAACCAAGGGTGGCAATGCAAGGTTTTTGTGGGGGAAGAGAAGCTGAGACGGCCTTCCAAGGACCCTTCAGCGCGTTCTTCTGCTCCCATCCTGATACTACCGACTACGGATGAACCATTTGTAGGTGGAGGTAGACGCATCAGAGGTTGGTGTTGGAGCTGTCCTGTCTCAGAGGGTGAAGACAAGAAGCTTCATCCGTGCGCTTTCTTCTCACACCGCTTACCCCGACTGAGAGGAACTACGATGTGGGGGATCGTGAACTCCTAGCGGTTAAGATGGCATTGAAGGAATGGAGACACTGGCTCGAGGGGGCTTCTCACCCGTTTCAAGTGCTTACGGACCACAAAAATCTGGAGTATATCCAGCAGGCGAAGCGGTTGAACTCTAGACAAGCTAGATGGTCTCTTTTCTTCAATCGATTCCAGTTTATCCTCACCTATCGGCCCGGGTCGAAGAATCTCAAACCGGATGCCCTGTCCCGAGTCTACGCTCCTGCCATTCGAGATGACACGGACATGCCTGTCCTTCCTTAGCGAACCGGACCCGAAGGAGGTCCTGCCAATCGGTTGTTTGTCCCCAAGGCAGTGAGGACTCAGGTCCTTCTGTGGGGGCACTCCTCTCGCCTCACCTGTCATCCGGGCGTAGGTCGCACCTTGGAGTTCATCCAGCGTAAGTTCTGGTGGCCTACCATAAGAGAAGACGTTGCCACTTTCGTCAATGCCTGTCCCGTGTGCTGCCAGGGCAAATCTTCTCACCTCCGCCCTCAAGGACTCCTTCACCTTACCTGTTCCCCACAGACCCTGGTCCCATATCTCATTGGACTTTATTACTGGACTTCCTCCATCCCATGGCAATACTACTATCCTAGTCATAATCGACAGGTTTTCAAAGGCGGCCAGGTTCGTCCCTCTGACTAAGTTACCTTCTGCCAAGGAAACGGCTGAGTTGGTAATTAATCATGTGTTCCGAGTCTTCGGCATTCCTCAAGATATGGTTTCTGACAGAGGTCCCCAGTTCGCCTCAAGGTTTTGGAAGGCCTTCTGCCAACTCATGGGGGCTTCTGCCAGTCTATCTTCAGGGTACCATCCGAGTCCAACGGCCAAACAGAGAGGATGAATCAAGAGCTGAAACCACCCTCCGATGTATGACTCGTGACAACCCGTCCACATGGTCATCCTTTATTGTTTGGGCCGAATACGCGCACAACACCTTGCGCTCCTCCTCCACTGGTATGTCCCCGCACGAGTGTCAGTTTGGCTATGCTCCTCCATTGTTCCCGGACCAGGAGGCAGAAGTCAGAGTGCCTTCAGCCTTGAAGTTCGTCAGACGCTGTCGGCTTATGTGGAGGAAGACCCGTCTTAATCTTATGCGTTCTCACAGAGGTACCAACAACAAGCCAACAGACGTCGCCGTCCCGGGCCTACCCTGCGCCCGGCCAGAGAGTCTGGCTCTCCACAAGAGACTTACCACTACGGGTGGAGTCTCGCAAGCTGTCCCAAAATACATCGGTCCCTTCAAGGTTGCCAGGAGAGTTAACCCAGTTTCTTATCGCCTACACTTACCCAGATCCCTTAAGATTAATCCCACATTTCACATTTCATTGTTAAAACCTGTTGTTTTTCTCCCTTGTCCCGCAGACAGACCCCCCTCCGCCTCGTGTCATTGGAGGCCAGCCGGCTTATACCCGTCCATCGGATACTGGATTCCCGCCGG
>NW_027013706.1:0-15406 GCF_036934945.1 Oncorhynchus masou masou | reverse complement strand
AGCACAGAGGGGACTAGTTACTCATTTACAACTGTGACCTGGCAAAGATCAAGCAAAGCAGTGTGGAAAAAAACTACGGCGTTACAAACGTACAGTTAATAACACAATAGAAAAGAAAAATAGAACAATCTATGTACAGTGTGTGCAACTGTAGAAGAGTAGGGAGGTAAGGCAATAAATAGGCCATAGAGGCTAAATAATTACAATGTAGCATTAACACTGGAGTGATAGATGTGCAGATGATGATGTGCAAGTAGAGATACTGGGGTGCAAAAGAGCAAGAGGATAAGTAACAATATGGGGATGTGGTAGTTGGGTGGGATATTTACAGATTGGATGTGTACAGGTGTAGTGATCGGTAAGCTGCTCTGACAGCTGGTGCTTAAAGTTAGAGAGGGAGATATAAGACTCCAGCTTCAGAGATTTTTGCAATTTGTTCCAGTCATTGGCAGCATAGAACTGGAAGGAAAGGCGGCCAAAGGAAGTGTTGGCTTTGGGGATGACCAGTGAAATATACCTGCTGGAGCGCGTGCTACGGGTGGGGGCTGCTATGGTGACCAGTGAGCTGAGATAAGGCGGGGCTTTACCGAGCAAATTCTTATAGATGATCATTGATATATGCAGAGAAAAGAGTCATCCCGAGAATTGAAGCCAGTGGCACCCCCATAGAGACTGCCAGGGGTCCGGACACCAGTCCGATTTGACACACTGAACTCTATCTGAGAAGTATTTAGTGAACCAATCGAGGCAGTTATTAGAGAAGCCAAGGCTGTTGAGTCTGCCGATTAAGAATGTGGTGATTGACAGAGTCGAAAGCCTTGGTCAGGTCGATGAAGACGGCTGCACAGTACTGTCTTTTATCGATGGCGGTTATGATATGTTTACAAAACCACCTGACTGACCCCCAGGCAACTCCTAAATACTCCCATCTATAATCATGATACTACTACGTTTACTATAGGATTAATGGAGACTAACTGTTGACCATGTTTATGTTGAAGGTAACCATGATACTGGAGTTCACTTTGATTCTGCTGCTGATGAACAACTATCAAAGGAAGCCATGGCCACAAAAGAGTACCGGTCCACTCGGGTGTCACCGTGCATCAATGACAGGTAACTGTACTTGTGTGAAATCTACACACAATACCCCATAATGACATCACAATACCCCATAATGACATCACAATACTCCATAATGACATCACAACACCCCATAATGACAAAGTGAAAACAAGTTGATACATTTTTGAAAATGTATTAAAAATAAACAGGAAATACTTTATTTACATTGACACAAGTATTCAGACCCTTTGCTATGAAACTCAAAATTGAGCTCAGGTGCATCCTGTTTCCATTGATCATCCTTGAGATGTTTCTACAACTTGATTGGAGTCCACCTGTGGTACATTCAATTGATTTATATATATATATATAAATTAGCAAAACAATGGGGTGCAGATTGATGAGGAAAAAAACAATTTAACAATTTTTTGAATAAGGCTGCTGTACCGCAATGTGGAAGGAAGGAAGGCTGGAGGTTTATCACAGGCACTGGGTGTGGGGTGTGGGGGTGTGGGTGTGCAGGTGGGTGTGCGGTGGGGGTGGGTGGAGGTGGGTGGGTGGGTGGGTGGATGGGTGGGTGTGTGTGTGGATGGGTGGGTGTGTGGATGGGTGGGTGGGTGTGGGGTGGGTGGGTGGGTGGGTGTGTGTGTGGGTGGGTGGGTGGGTGTGCGTGGGTGTGGGTGTGTGGGTGTGTGCGGGTGTGGGTGGGGTGTGTGTGAGTCTTGGAGTGTATGTGGGGGGTGGGATGGGTGGGGGTGGGTGTGGTGGGTGTGTATGTGTGTGTGTGTGGGTGTGTGTGTGTGCGTGTGTGTGTGTGTGTGTGGGGTGTGTGTGTGTGTGTGTGGGGTGGTGGGTGGGTGGGTGTGTGTGTGTGGGGGGTGTGTGGATGTGTGGGGTGGGTGTGTGTGGGTGTGGGTGTGGGTGGGTGGGTGTGTAAACAGGTGTTGTAATAGTTCTGCAAAAGGACAGGTCATTGACAGATAATGTTATTCTGATAGATTACGTGGGCATGATGAACAGCACCTCTGGGTCACATATGATTTACAACATTAGTCAAGTGTTTTCCTCACCTGGTGCAGCAGAAGAACACGTCTACAACTTGTTTGTGAAGGTACAGTGTGTTTGTGAAAGGTACAGTGTGTTTGTGAAGGTACAGTGTGTTTGTGAAGGTACAGTGTGTTTTTGTAGGTACGCGTTTTGTGAAGGTTCAGTGTTTTTGTGAAGGTACAGTGTGTTTGTGAAGGTACAGTGTGTTTGTGAAGGTACCGTGTGTTTGTGAAGGTACAATTAATGTTTGTGAAGGTACAGTGTGTTTGTGAAGGTACAGCGTTTTTGGAAGGTACAGTGTGTTTGTGAAGGTACAGTGTGTTTGTGAAGGTACAGTGTGTTTGTGAAAATACAGTGTGTTTGTGAAGGTACAGTGTTTTGTAAAGGTACAGCGTTTTTGTGAAGGTACAGTGTTCATTCACAGTTAATTTTTGTTGGCACCTTTTCCTGAGTGACGTATAACATTCAAATCATTGTTAAAGCTATAATCTGGGATTCTGTTCAATTCTTGATATTACCATTTGATTCTTGTAGAATATAACCCCAAAAATACCTCAGAAATGTGTTTTTCCTTTCTTAAACTCAACAGGTAAAGATTTGATTCCTCCGATGTTTACAAACACAAAAAACAGTCTGGAACAACATTATGCAAATCAAAGGGTCTGGATTTATACGTTTTTAAGAAATTTTAAGAAATTAGTTTTGGAATTGTTAGTTAGGATTACTTGTTGGTTATTACTGCATTGTCGGAACTAGAAGCACAAGCATTTCGCTACACTCGCATTAACATCTGCTAACCATGTGTATGTGACAAATACAATTTGATTTGATTTGAGATGCTTTCCCATAAACTCAAAACCCAGCAGCATATTATTCCCCAGCCTGTATGTAGTGATCATACTTCAATTTGTGAACCCGCAGGCCATCGCAAAGATGGTGGCAACACCGTAGATGTCACAGTCGATGAAGGGAAGCCGACTCAGAAGAACGGACTGTCAGACATAATAATCATGACAATGAAACCACCCTCAGGAAAACCCTTTACTTGAGGAGTTCAAATGAATCTGGTGTTCAAACTATTGAACTGAAGGGAAGGAAGTAGATTTATTTGAGCTTCCTGTTCTCAGCATTACATGTTATTTCCTTGCTCTATTTGTCTACAAGATCTTCCCATTGTAATATTCCTCCTTTTCTTTGGGCATTTTAAGACATTCTTAAACCAGTAGTCAAATAAATAAAATGTACAGATTCTTCAGTGGTCGCCAACCTTTAATCTACCACTCAGATGTTGTTGTTTTTTAAACATGAATTTAAAAAAAAACTTGAGCCTTAACATGAACCAATTAAAGACAGTACTGGAGCATTGGGGTTTGTGCAGTAGGCAAGACGCACAGAAAATATCTTTGCAGTTCTGGACACGTCAGTGTTTTTCTTTCGAAAAGCTATCAATTATATGCATAGTCGAGCATCTTTTTGTGACAAAATATCTTGTTTAAAATGGGAACGTTTTTCATCCAAAAAATGAAATTGCGCCCCTAGAGTTTCAACAGGTTAACATGAACCAATTAAAGACAGTACTGGAGCATTGGGGTTTGTGCAGTAGGCAAGGCACAATACATTATCACTGCATATTGGCTGTGCTTGGAATTGCCCTGCCAATGCTGTTCTTCAGACCATTTTGACGTATCTGATAAATGTGTAGGTATATAACAGCACTGTTAATAACGACACGTGTTGTATGACATGTGAGACACAGCTGAGTGAGCGTGGTCATTTCTGTTGTACTGGACTGATGGCCTGCAGTCTGAGGGGAGGGAGAGAAGAGGCTGCCTCTCACCTGACTCACCGTCTCTCTGCTCTCCCTCCCTCACGTTAGAAAAGGGGACACAGCTGAGTGAGCGTGGTCATTTCTGTTGTACTGGACTGATGGCCTGGAGTCTGAGGGGAGGGAGAGAAGAGGCTGCCTCTCACCTGACTCACCGTCTCTCTGCTCTCCCTCCCTCACGTTAGAAAAGGGGACACAGCTGAGTGAGCGTGGTCATTTCTGTTGTACTGGACTGATGGCCTGGAGTCTGAGGGGAGGGAGAGAAGAGGCTGCCTCTCACCTGACTCACCGTCTCTCTGCTCTCCCTCCCTCCCTTTAGAAAAGGGGACACAGCTGATGGTGAAACTCAAGAGCGTTATTTCTGCCTCGTGCACCAACTCATGTTGTTACTCCTGTGACCAGAGGAAGTGAAATATTCCTCCATATTAAAAAGACGAGCCTCTAAAAATAACAAGGCAAGTTTATGGGATCACTTTCCTACTCCTTCATAGCAGCTGCAGTGCTGGTTGTAGCGTCAGTGGAAGTAGGAAGAAGGTGCATTTTATGGGATCACTTTCCTTCTCCTTCATAGCAGCTGCAGTGCTGGTTGTAGCGTCAGTGGAAGTAGGAAGAAGGTGCATTTTATGGGATCACTTTCCTACTCCTTCATAGCAGCTGCAGTGCTGGTTGTAGCGTCAGTGGAAGTAGGAAGAAGGTGTATTTTATGGGATCACTTTCCTACTCCTTCATAGCAGCTGCAGTGCTGGTTGTAGTGTCAGTGGAAGTAGGAAGAAGGTGCATTTTCTGGCTTATGAAAGTGTGTTGACAGTCGTGAATAACAGCAAACATGAACTTCCTCATAAAAACAGCAGCTCTTTGCTGTATTCAGTGAGTCTCTAGTTATGGTTTTAAACATTAAACGTTGCTTTTCGAGGCTTCGGTCTATAGTCTACGGCTCGAGGAAACTGCAGACACAGTGATCGGTCAGCGGGAGGCCTATAGGTGCACTTGATTTGCTCTCTGGGCCTGCCGGGTAGGTGGAGTTTTACCTTCAGACACATGAAATGGTTCAAAATGGGAACACTTTGCCTTCCCTGGTGAGAAGGCTGCTGAATGAAGTGCGCCTAAATGCCATCAGTGTCAAACAAAACAATATATAATATAGCGCTTTATCCACACAGTTTCTAAACCCAGAGGTGCAACATCGGGAGACTTCCGTGAACACTTGTGAAACAGACTGATCTATCTATTCTCCTGATCTAAAGGAACTAAAGCTCCTTCCTGCTCTCTACACCTCCCACCACTAGAGGACAGCAGATCCATCCTGCTCTCTACACCTCCCACCACTAGAGGACAGCAGATCCATCCTGCTCTCTACACCTCCCACCACTAGAGGACAGCAGATCCCTTCCTCCTCTCTACACCTCCCACCACTAGAGGACAGCAGATCCTTCCTGCTCTCTACACCTCCCACCACTAGAGGACAGCAGATCCTTCCTGCTCTCTACACCTCCCACCATTAGAGGACAGCAGATCCTTCCTGCTCTCTACACCTCCCACCACTAGAGGGCAGCAGCAGATCCTTCCTGCTCTCTACACCTCCCACCACTAGAGGACAGCAGATCCTTCCTGCTCTCTACACCTCCCACCACTAGAGGACAGCAGCTCCTTCCTGCTCTCGACACCTCCCACCACTAGAGGACAGCAGCTCCTTCCTGCTCTCCACACCTCCCACCACTAGAGGACAGCAGCAGCAACTTCCTGCTCTCTACACCTCCCACTACTAGAGGACAGCAGCTGCTCCTTCCTGCTATCTACACCTCCCACCACTAGAGGACAGCAGATCCTTCCTGCTCTCTACACCTCCCACCACTAGAGGACAGCAGATCCTTCCTGCTCTCTACACCTCCCACCACTAGAGGACAGCAGATCCTTCCTGCTCTCCACACCTCCCACCACTAGAGGACAGCAGATCCATCCTGCTCTCTAAACCAATAGAGTCTGAAGTGATCAACAGACAGATGGTGTGGCAGCATGGTTTGTAGTTTGACCAATTTATAGCACATGTTCAGGTTTCCGCTCCACATTTGCATAGGGAGGACGTGACTGATGTTCTGGCCCATCCAGACAAAGGAATGAGATCCTTGTGCTTGTGAAACTCCTGTGCAATTGCACATAGAAGAGAATCTAGCAGATTTAATGCTCTGTGATACCTCGTATAATTTAGAACATGAAAAAATACTAAATAATTGAATAGAATTGAACTAAAACCACTTTCTCTTGGTCACAGACCAATCACTGTGTGCTGACAGCTGACATAATGAGTCACAGACCAATCAACAATCACCCACAGCCCATCCCACCTATCACTACGGTTTTAATTTGCCCTCAGCCCATCCCACCAATCACCAGGTCTTTAATCCCGCCCTCAGCCCATCCCACCAATCACCACGTGTCTTTAATCCCGCCCCTCAGCCCATCCCACCAATCACCACGCGTCTTTAATCCCGCCCCTCAGCCCATCACACCAATCATGAAGAGCCTTTAATCCCGCCCATCAGCCCATTACACCAATCACCACGCTGTCTTAATCCCGCCCCTTCAGCCCATCCCACCAATCACCACGCGTCTTTAATCCCGCCCCTCAGCCCAACCCACCAATCACCACAGACCAATCTTTAATCCCGCCCTCAGCCCAACCCACCAATCACCACGCGTCTTTAATCCCGCCCTCAGCCCATTACACCAATCACCACGCGTCTTTAATCCCGCCCCTCAGCCCATCCCACCAATCACCACGCGTCTTTAATCCCGCCCTCAGCCCATCCCACCAATCACCACGCGTCTTTAATCCCGCCCCTCAGCCCATTACACCAATCACCACGCGTCTTTAATCCCGCCCCTCAGCCCATCCCACCAATCACCACGCGTCTTTAATCCCGCCCTCAGCCCATTACACCTATCACCACGTCTTTAATACCCATAATAACACGGAAATCGTTCCAATATTATTTGTTTCACATTCGTATTTTTTTTAATGAAAATATACATTTCAAATTGACTGCGTGTTTGGTGTAGGCTTACCATGACGTGATTATATTCGCCTAACATTTCGCAATGCTAATGATTGATCAAAGTCACCTTGCCGGAGAGAGATTTGAAAAAAGATTTGAAAAAAAATTATCTGATTTTATTTATTTATTTATAAAGCTCTTATAAAGCTCTTACATCAGCTTATATCTCAAAGTGCTGTACAGAAACTCAGCCTAAAACCCCAAACAGCAAGCAATGCAGGTGTAGAAGCACGGTGGCTAGGAAAACTCCCTAGAAAGGCCAAAACCGAGGAAGAAACTCTAGAGAGGAACCAGGCTATTTCCTGGTTGTGTGACTCATACTGCGGTACTCAATGTGTGCTGCGTTTGCTTTGCAGCATAGATGAACGCTATGCACACGCTTCAATGGGGCAGAAGTCCGTCCGTTGTAGTCTGGATGGCCAGATAGCTAACAACAGCAAACTGCCATGTGGGGAAACATAGGGGGCTTTCAGCTCGCTTTCTTTGTCACACCAGCCTCGCTT
The DNA here is from genome assembly GCF_036934945.1 of Oncorhynchus masou masou. Lineage (NCBI taxonomy): Eukaryota > Metazoa > Chordata > Actinopteri > Salmoniformes > Salmonidae > Oncorhynchus > Oncorhynchus masou. Next base: position 7,913 of record NW_027013706.1, on the reverse strand, counting down.
TGGCGCCCCCTGCTGTCCAGCTCAGGCGTTCAGCGTCGCTGCCCTTCTTGCTGCTGCCGAACCTACTGCTGGCAAACGCCCTTCACTCATCAAACCCGGACTTGTCTGCTCATCATTACACGCCCTGGTTCCAACTCTGTCACTGTGTTCGATTCTGTCACTGAAAATTACGATCCCCACTCTGTCACTGTGTTCCGTTTGTCACTGTGTTCCGAGCCCCACCTGTCACTGTGATCACTGTGTTCCGAACTCTGTCACTGCTAATATTGATCAAAGTCACCTTCGGTCAGATTTGAAAAATGAAAAACCTGATTTTATTTAGAGGAAAAGCTCCTACTATTTTGACACGCACCTGGTACTTTGGGGTTCCCACTCTGTGAACTTTTGTTTATGAAACCCGATCCCCAACTGCGTTTTTTGGTTCCGAAATCCCACTCTTAGGAACCAGGCTATCACTCTTCACTGTAGTTGAGCCCCACTCTGTCACTGTGTTCCGATCCCCACCTGTCACTGTGTCGATCCTGCCTCTGCAGCTGTGAACCTCCTGCCTCCTGCCTCCTGCCTTTTGTAGTCAGTGATGGTCTGTCTCCTGAGAGCAAACTCCCTATTTCCTGGGAAACTTTATATTTGGTCCTGTCTCCTGCCTGCCTTTTGTCTCCTGCATATCCAGCCTCCGCTTTGGTCGCCCCGCCTTTATCTCCTGGTCCTGACAACTCAGTAGTCCTGTAAACCTGCCTCCCCTCCTGTCTCCTGCCTCCTGCCTCCTGCTGCCTCCTGCCTCCTGCCTCTTGCCTCCAACCCTGCCTCCTGTCTCCTGCCTCCTGTCTCCTGACTCCTGTCTCCTGACTCCTGTCTCCTGTCTCCTGCCTCCTGCCTCCTCCGATCTCTTGCCTCCCTGTCCTGTCTCCTGCCTCCTGTCCCCGCCTCCTGTCTCCTGCCTCCTGTCTCCTCGAGTCTCCTCTGTCACCGTCTCGTGCCTCCGAGTCTCACTCTGTCACTGTGTCTCCTGACTCCCCACTCTTGTCACTGCCTCCTGTCTCCCACTCTGTCACTGCCTCCTGCCTCCTGTCTCCATTTGTCTCCTGCCTCCTGGACTCCTGCCTAAATGGTACTCCTGCTTTCCTGAGAGGAATCTCCTCCTACTGTTTCCTGAGTCCTGCCCTTATATTTGGTACTTGCCTCCCTGCCTCCGTCTCCTGTGCCTCCTGTTTATGCCTCCTATTTGACTCCTGTCTCCTGTCTCCGTTTGCCTCCTGTCTCCTGTCTCCTGCCTCATGGTCTGTCTATTCCTCCTGTCTCCTGTCTCTTGCCTCTGTCTCCTGCCTCCTGCCTCCTGCCTCCTGCTCTCCTGCCTCCTGCCTCCTGACTCCTGTCTCCTGTCTCCTGTCTCCTGCCTCCTGCCTCCTGTCTCCTGCCTCCTGTCTCCTGACCTCCTGCCTCCTGCCTCCTGCCTCCTGTCTCCTGTCTCTTGCCTCCTGTCTCCTGTCTCCTGACTCCTGTCTCCTGCCTCCTGACTCCTGTCTCATGACTCCTGCCTCCTGTCTCCTGTCTCCTGTCTCTTGCCTCCTGCCTCCTGTCTCCTGTCTCCTGCCTCCTGCCTCCTGCCTCCTGCCTCCTGCCTCCTGTCTCCTGTCTCCTGTCTCCTGCCTCATGACTCCTGTCTCCTGTCTCCTGTCTCCTGCCTCCTGCCTCCTGCCTCCTGTCTCCTGCCTCCTGTCTCCTGGCCTCCTGTCTCTTGTCTCCTGCCTCCTGTCTCCTGCCTCCTGTCTCCTGCCTCCTGTCTCCTGTCTCCTTTCTCTTGCCTCCTGTCTCCTGCCTCCTGTCTCTTGCCTCCTGTCTCCTGCCTCCTGTCTCCTGACTCCTGTCTCTTGCCTCCTGCCTCCTGTCTCCTGGACTCCTGTCTCCTGTCTCCTGCCTCCTGCCTCCTGTCTCCCTGCCTCCTGTCTCCTGCCTCCTGCCTCCTGTCTCCTGCCTCCTGTCTCCTGCCTCCTGTCTCCTGCCTCCTGCCTCCTGTCTCCTGGTCCTCCTTGCCTCCTGCCTCCTGTCTCCTGCCTCCTGCCTCCTGTCTCCTTGCCTCCTGTCTCCTGGTCTCCTGTCTCCCTGTCTCCTGTCTCCTGCCTCCTGTCTCCTGACTCCTGTCTCCCTCATGCCTCCTGCCTCCTGCCTCCTGTCTCCTGTCTCCTGCCTCCTGTCTCCTGCCTCCTGTCTCCTGCCTCTCCTGCCTCCTGTCTCCTGTCTCATGCCTCATGACTCCTGTCTCCTGTCTCCCTGACTCCTGCCTCCTGTCTCCTGTCTCCTGCCTCCTGTCTCCTGCCTCCTGTCTCTGCCTCCTGTCTCCTGTCTCCTGTCTCTTGCCTCCTGTCTCCTGTCTCCTGACTCCTGTCTCCTGCCTCCTGTCTCCTGACCTCATGTCTCCTGTCTCCTGTCTCCTGACTCCTGTCTCTTTGCCTCCTGCCTCCTGTCTCCTGTCTCCTGTCTCCTGTCTCCTGCCTCCTGTCTCCTGCCTCCTGTCTCCTGCCTCCTGACTCCTGCCTCCTGTCTCTGTCTCCTGTCTCTGTCTCCTGTCTCCTGTCTCCCTGCCTCCTGTCTCCTGCCTCCTGTCTCATGACTCTGTCTCTTGACTCCTGACCTCCTGCCTCCTGACTCCTGTCTCCTGCCTCCTGACTCTTGCCTCCTGTCTCCTGTCTCCTGCCTCCTGTCTCCTGTCTCCTGTCTCCTGCCTCCTGCCTCCTGTCTCCTGTCTCCTGTCTCTGCCTCCTGCCTCCTGTCTCCTGCCTCCTGTCTCCTGTCTCCTGCCTCCTGACTCCTGTCTCCTGACTCCTGTCTCTTGCCTCCTGTCTCCTGCCTCCTGACTCTGTCTCCTGTCTGTCTCCTGTCTCCTGCCTCCTGTCCGTCTCCTGTCTCCTTGTCTCTCTGCCTCCTGTCTCGAGACTCCTGCCTCCTGCCTCCTGTCTCTTGCCTCCTGTCTCCTGCCTCCTGTCTCCTGCCTCCTGTCGCTCTCCTGTCTCCTGACCTCTGACCTCTGCCCTGTCTCTTGCCTCTGTCTCCTGTCTCCTGCCTCCTGTCTCCTGCCTCCTGCCTTTGCCTCCCTCCTGGGTCTCTGCCTCCTGACTCTGCCTCCCGTCTCCTGTCTCCCTGTCTCCTGTCTCCTGTCTCCTGCCTCCCGCCTCCTGCCTCCTGTCTCCTGCTCTGCCTGACCTGTCTCCTGTCTCCTGCCTCCTGTCTCATGACTCCTGCCTCCTGACTCCTGCCTCCCTGTCTCCTGTCTCCTGTCTCCTGCCTCCTGTCTCCTGCCTCCTGTCTCCTGTCTCCTGTCTCCTGACTCCTGCCTCCTGACTCTTGCCTCCTGTCTCCTGTCTCCTGTCTCCTGACTCTGCCTCCTGTCTCCTGTCTCCTGTCTCCCTGTCTCATGACTCTTGTCTCCTGTCTCCTGTCTCCTGTCTCCTGTCTCCTGTCTCCCTGCCTCCTGTCTCCTGCCTCCTGCCTCATGCCTCCTGTCTCCTGCCTCCTGCCTCCTGCCTCCTGCCTCCTGCCTCCTGCCTCCTGTCTCGGACTCCTGTCTCCTGCCTCCTGCCTCCTGCCTCCTGTCTCCTGTCTCCTGCCTCCTGCCTCCTGCCTCCTGACTCCTGTCTCATGACTCCTGTCTCCTGCCTCCTGTCTCCTGCCTCCTGTCTCCTGCCTCCTGCCTCCTGTCTCCTGACTACATAGAGAGATAATAGAACAGTATAGTAGACTGTATAGTAGAATATAGTAGACTGTATAGTACACTGTACAGTAGAATATAGTAGACTGTATAGTACACTGTACAGTAGAATATAGTAGACTGTACAGTAGAATATAGTAGACTGTATAGTAGAATATAGTAGACTGTATAGTAGAATATAGTAGACTGTACAGTAGAATATAGTAGACTGTACTGTAGAATATAGTAGACTGTATAGTAGAATATAGTAGACTGTACAGTAGAATACAGTAGAATATAGTAGACTGTATAGTAGAATATAGTAGACTGTACAGTAGAATATAGAATATAGTAGACTGTATAGTAGAGTGCTGTAGAATATAGTAGACTGTATAGTAGAATATAGTAGACTGTGCTGTAGACTGTATAGTAGAATATAGTAGACTGTATAGTAGAATATAGTAGAATATAGTAGACTGTATAGTATAATATAGTAGACTATATATTAGAATATAGTAGCCTGTATAGTAGACTGTACTGTAGACTGTATAGTAGAATATAGTAGACTGTATAGTATAATATAGTAGACTATATATTAGAACATAGTAGACTGTATAGTAGACTGTACTGTAGAATATAGTAGACTGTACAGTAGAATATAATAGACTATACTGTAGACTGTATAGTAGAATATAGTAGACTGTATAGTAGAATATAGTAGACTGTATAGTAGAATATAGTAGACTGTACTGTATAATATAGTAGACTATATATTAGAACATAGTAGACTGTATAGTAGACTGTACTGTAGAATATAGTAGACTGTACAGTAGAATATAATAGACTATACTGTAGACTGTATAGTAGAATATAGTAGACTGTATAGTAGAATATAGTAGACTGTATAGTATAATATAGTAGACTGTACTGTTTAATATAGTAGACTATATATTAGAATATTGTAGACTGTACTGTAGACTGTATAGTAGAATATAGTAGACTGTACAGTAGAATATAGTATACTATACTGTAGACTGTACAGTAGAATATAGTAGACTGTATAACAGACTGTACAGTATGGAGCCTTCTAGGACAGAGGTGTCCAACTCAATCAGTGCACAGCCATTTTGAAAAATCACATCAAATTCACCAGACGTAAGCTCAAACTGGCCCAAACTGGCCCAAACTGGCTCAAACTGGCCCAAACTTGCTGTTGATTTATTAGAAAAATATGTCCCTTTGTAATGTCCATTACTGTACATAGGATGCTGTATATAGCATGTTAATGAAAGAGATGGAGACCTGCACCCTGTCAAAAAATAATACATCTATAGAGCATTCTAACATATTAAAACAAAATAAGAATAACTCAGAATGTCTGGTAGTTAAGGAGCCAGACAGTCAGCCAGCCAGCCAGTCAGCCAGCCAGCCAGCCAGCCAGTCAGCCAGCCAGTCAGCCAGCCAGCTAGCCAGCCAGCCAACCAGCCAGCCAACCAGCGTCAGCCAGTCAGCCAGCCAGCCAGCCAGCCAACCAGCCAACCAGCTAGCCAGCCAGACAGCCAACCAGCCAGCCAGCCAGCAGGTTGCTGCCCAGATGGAGTTTCTGGTCCAGAATCAACATGTTGATTATTCCTCTGTAGCTGGAGTCTCTGGTCCAGAATCAACATGTTGATACTTCCTCTGTAGCTGGAGTCTCTGGTCCAGAATCAACATGTTGATACTTCCTCTGTAGCTGGAGTCTCTGGTCCAGAATCAACATGTTGATTATTCCTCTGTAGCTGGAGTCTCTGGTCCAGAATCAACATGTTGATTATTCCTCTGTAGCTGGAGTCTCTGGTCCAGAATCAACATGTTGATTCTTCCTCTGTAGCTGGAGTCTCTGGTCCAGAATCAACATGTTGTCCACCATCTCCTCCTTCACTACTAAAGGTGAGTTTGATCTAATCTAATGTATAACTATGTAAGTGTTCAACCAATTGTAAGACTCTGTAAGGTTTGACTGAGATATAAACTATCTAAGTGTTCAACCAATTGTAAGACTCTGTAAGGTTTGACTAAGATATAAACTATCTAAGTGTTCAACCAAAGGTTTCACTTTGTAACAGTGGAGGCTGCTGAGGGGAGGACGGCTCATAATGATGTCTGGAACGGAGCCGATGGAATGGCATCAAACACCCGGAAACCATGGAAACCCTGTGTTTGATGTGTTTACATTTACATTTACATTTAAGTCATTTAGCAGACGCTCTTATCCAGAGCGACTTACAAATTGGTGAATTCACCTTCTGACATCCAGTGGAACAGCCACTTTACAATAGTGCATCTAAATCATTTAAGGGGGGGGGTGTGAGAAGGATTACTTTATCCTATCCTAGGTATTCCTTGAAGAGGTGGGGTTTCAGGTGTCTCCGGAAGGTGGTGATTGACTCCGCTGTCCTGGCGTCGTGAGGGAGTTTGTTCCACCATTGGGGGGCCAGAGCAGCGAACAGTTTTGACTGGGCTGAGCGGGAACTGTACTTCCTCAGTGGTAGGGAGGCGAGCAGGCCAGAGGTGGATGAACGCAGTGCCCTTGTTTGGGTGTAGGGCCTGATCAGAGCCTGGAGGTACTGGGGTGCCGTTCCCCTCACAGCTCCGTAGGCAAGCACCATGGTCTTGTAGCGGATGCGAGCTTCAACTGGAAGCCAGTGGAGAGAGCGGAGGAGCGGGGTGACGTGAGAGAACTTGGGAAGGTTGAACACCAGACGGGCTGCGGCGTTCTGGATGAGTTGTAGGGGTTTAATGGCACAGGCAGGGAGCCCAGCCAACAGCGAGTTGCAGTAATCCAGACGGGAGATGACAAGTGCCTGGATTAGGACCTGTGCCGCTTCCTGTGTGAGGCAGGGTCGTACTCTGCGGATGTTGTAGAGCATGAACCTACAGGAACGGGCCACCGCCTTGATGTTAGTTGAGAACGACAGGGTGTTGTCCAGGATCACGCCAAGGTTCTTAGCGCTTTGGGAGGAGGACACAATGGAGTTGTCAACCCGTGATGGCGAGATCATGGAACGGGCAGTCCTTCCCCGGGAGGAGGAGCAGCTCCGTCTTGTCGAGGTTCAGCTTGAGGTGGTGATCCGTCATCCACACTGATATGTCTGCCAGACATGCAGAGATGCGATTCGCCACCTGGTCATCAGAAGGGGGAAAGGAGAAGATTAATTGTGTGTCGTCTGCATAGCAATGATAGGAGAGACCATGTGAGGTTATGACAGAGCCAAGTGACTTGGTGTATAGCGAGAATAGGAGAGGGCCTAGAACAGAGCCCTGGGGGACCCCAGTGGTGAGAGCGCGTGGCGAGGAGACAGATTCTCGCCACGCCACCTGGTAGGCGCGACCTGTCAGGTAGGACGCAATCCAAGCGTGGGCCGCGCCGGAGATGTGTTCGATGCCATTCCACTGAATCCACTCCAGCCTTTACCACGAGCCTGTTCTCCCCAGTTAATGGAAACCCTGTGTTTGATGTGTTTGATACCATTCCACTGAATCCACTCCAGCCTTTACCACGAGCCTGTTCTCCCCAGTTAAGGTGCCACCAACCTCCTGTGCTTTGTACTTTTTTAAATATGTATTTTTTAACGTTTGACTGAGTTTGTTTTGTAATAGCATGACTTAAACTGTCCCAAGATGCTCCTGGGTATTATCCTGTACTAACGTAGTGTGAGAGTCACATTCAAAATCATAGCAGGAGGAAATATTGACATTTTGTAAGAGAAAACAGACCTTATTTAACAGATTCTCCAATCCCATGTCACGTCATCCTGCTACTCTATCCTGGATTTCCCTCCTGACCTGCTTCCCCTGTCTCAACCCCTCTCACACCTCTTAACCCGCTGAGCTTCCCCTGTCTCAACCCCTCTCCCCCCTCTTAACCCGCTGAGCTTCCCCTGTCTCAACCCCTCTCACCCCTCTTAACCCGCTGAGCTTCCCCTGTCTCAACCCCTCTCACCCCTCTTAACCCGCTGAGCTTCCCCTGTCTCAACCCCTCTCACCCCTCTTAACCCGCTGAGCTTCCCCTGTCTCAACCCCTCTCACCCCTCTTAACCCGCTGAGCTTCCCCTGACCTGCTCACCCTGTCTCAACCCCTCTCACCCCTCTTAACCCGCTGAGCTTCCCCTGGACTGCACTCCATCTTCCCCCTGTTTTAATATATATCTTGCTTATTTCATCCCAGTCTCCTCGCCTGAGTCTGCTCTTA
>NW_027013705.1:0-15412 GCF_036934945.1 Oncorhynchus masou masou | reverse complement strand
TCTGTTCCTGGTTCTTAATTTTTTGGTGAGGAAGGCACTTTTAAAGAATAACCAGGCATCCTCTACTGACAGGATGAGGTCAATATCCTTCCAGGATACCTGGGCCAGGTCGATTAGAAAGGCCTGCTCGCTGAAGTGTTTTAGGGAGCGTTTGACAGTGATGAGGGGTGGTCGTTTGACCGTAGACCCATTACGGATGCAGGCAATGAGGCAGTGATCTCTGAGATCTTGGTTGAAAACAGCAGAGGTGTATTTGGAGGGCAAGTTAGTTAGGATGACATCTATGAGAGTGCCCGTGTTTAAGGATTTGGGGTTGTACCTGGTCGGATCATTGATAATTTGTGTGAGATTGAGGGCATCAAGCTTAGATTGTAGGATGGCTGGGGTGCTAAGCATGGCCCAGTTTAGGTCCCCTAGCAGCACAAGCTACTGCTAACAAGGCTAGCCTATCACAGTACTGCTACCACTATGTTAATGCTAACAAGGCTAGCCTATCAGAGTACTGCTACTGCTAGGTTACTGCTAACAATTCTAGCCTATCACACTACTGCTTCTGCTAACAAGGCTAGCCTATCACAGTTCTGCTACTGCAAGGTTAGTGCTATTAAGGCTAGCCTATCACAGTACTGCCACTGCGAGGTTACTGCTAACAAGGCTAGCCTATCACAGTGCTACTACTGCTAGGTTAAGGCTAGCCTTAATAGCACATCACAGTACTGCTTGGTTACTGCTAACAAGGCTAGCCTATCACACTACTGCTACTGCTAGGTTACTGCTATTAAGGCGAGCCTATGACAGTACTGCTACTGCTAGGTTGATGGTATTACTCTGTCTAATGGAACAGGGAGGTTCTGAACTCTACTCTGAGTTGAGTCATAGTGGCTGTCTAATGGAACAGGGAGGTTGTAAACTCTACTCTGAGTTGAGTCATTGTGGCTGTCTAATTGAACAGGGAGGTTGTAAACTCTACTCTGAGTTGAGTCATAGTGGCTGTCTAATGGAAGAGACGTTGTAAACTCTACTCTGAGTTGATGGTATTACTCTGTCTAATGGAACAGTGAGGTTGTAAACTCTACTCTGAGTTGAGTCATAGTGGCTGTCTAATGGAACAGGGAGGTTGTAAACTCTACTCTGAGTTGAGTCATAGTGGCTGTCTAATGGAAGAGACGTTGTAAACTCTACTCTGAGTTGATGGTATTACTCTGTCTAATGAAACAGTGAGGTTGTAAACTCTACTCTGAGTTGAGTCATAGTGGCTGTCTAATGGAACAGGGAGGTTGTAAACTCTACTCTGAGTTGAGTCATTGTGGCTGTCTAATGGAACAGTGAGGTTGTAAACTCTACTCTGAGTTGAGTCATAGTGGCTGTCTAATGGAACAGGGAGGTTGTAAACTCTACTCTGAGTTGAGTCATAGTGGCTGTCTAATGGAACAGGGAGGTTGTAAACTCTACTCTGAGTTGAGTCATTGTGGCTGTCTAATGGAACAGGGAGGTTGTAAACTCATCTCCATTGTGTTGCCATTTCACTATGTCACACTGTCCTGACATCACTTCGTCTCCTGGCTGGAGAGTGATTAGACCAGACCGGTGGGGAAGAGGTGAAACACATTCAGTCACTGACTCTTCAGCATCTGGGCTGTGCAATTTAGACTGACAGACTGAAAAACAGTAATTACATAAAACTCTCTAAAGCCACAAGCAACTCAGAGCAAACTGAAGGAAACAACACCGACATTCAACTTGTTGATGATTCCTGACTGCCGGCCACTGGGGATGCAACGTGCAAATCGAAGGAAAATGAAGAAAACAATACAGGATACCGAGAGAATGAGTTCTCCAGAGAATAGGGTGTCATATGGGACGTACCTTTAGTTCCCCAAGGAACTGACCCCCCACCCCCTCTACTGACCGCCCACCCCCTCTACTGACCACCTACCCCTCCACTGACCCCCACCCCCTCTACTGACCCCCCACCCCCTCTACTGACCCCCCACCCCCTTCACTGACCCCCACCCTCTACTGACCCCCCACCCCCTTCACTTACCCCCACCCCCTCTACTGACCCCCCACCCCCTTCACTGACCCCCCCACCCCCTCCCCTTCACTGAACCCCACCCTCTCTACCCCCTCTACTGACCCCCACCCCTTCTACTGACCCCCCACCCCTTCACTGACCCCCCACCCCCTTCACTGACCCCCCACCCCCTTCACTGACCCCCCACCCCCTCTACTGACCCCCTACCCCTTCACTGACCCCCACCCCTTCTACTGACCCCCCAGCCCCTTCACTGACCCCCACCCCCTCTACTGACCCCCCACCCCCTTCACTTACCCCCCACCCCCTCTACTGACCCCCCCACCCCCTCCACTGACCACCCCAGCCCCTACACTGACCACCCTAGCCCCTACACTGACCACCCTAGCCCCTACACTGACCACCCAAGCCCCTACACTGACCACCCTAGCCCATACACTGACCACCCCAGCCCCTACACTGACCACCCAAGCCCCTACACTGACCACCCCAGCCCCTACACTGACCACCCCAGCCCATACACTGACCACCCCAGCCCCTCCACTGACCACCCTAGCCCCTCTACTGACCCCCCACCCCCTCTACTGACCCATACAGTCATGAGTGGAGGTAAACTGACTGTACTAAAGACAGGAGGCTGGTGGTATCTTAATAGAAAAGGATGGGCTCGTGGTAATGGAACAGAATAAGTGGAATAAGTGTGAACACAACTAAAGAGATTTAGCTAGGTAATGTGTGTTTATGTAAACACAAACAGAACACAACTAAAGAGATTTATCTAGGTAATGTGTTTATGTAAACACATCTCGTGTTCAAAAATACTTACACGACCTTTCTGATGCCCCCCTCATCCCTGAAAACATGTCACCGACTGTTGCATAACATAAATCTAGCCATGTTTTTCAAAGCAAACTTTATCAGGAAATCATGCAGATATCTGTTGTCACCTGTTAATTAAAAAATAAAATATGCATTTTAAACTAATTAGGCATGCATGAGCAGCAGTTCTGTCTTAAATTAATTTTCAATTTGACGAGCTATGATGCTGCGTCATGTGATGCTCATTAGCATCACTGTAGACCGAACGTTTGCGTGCCAGTTCAACGCTATCAAAAACAATCTTTCTATATAGTTAACCTTAGCCTATAATATCACAAAGAAAAATAAAACTACCTAAATTAGAACATATAGGAAGCTAATTGGTAAATAATACAGTCGCGTGTCTCTCCCCCTCGCCCTACAAAAAAAGGAGTGTTTTCAATTATGCGCTCAAGAAAAAGTGTGACGTCATGCAGCGGTCCAGTCCCGTCGAGTGGCGAACAGGGCTCTGAGACGCTACAGAGGACGACGCAAGGAAAGTAGAGAGCCACCATAACTATGCAATCACAAAAACACACTCGTCTCTATGGACTGTAAAATGAAAAGATCACACATCCTCAACTTGGATTGGAAGAAACAACACATGCGACTCTGATGACCAACACAATAACGGAATTCACTTTTTGGAGTTTGGGAGTTCACTCCGAAATAATCTTTTGGCGTTTCAAGCAACAGTTTGTAAATATCGCTGAGACAGAACGACTGTAAGTAGGAATTTATTTGTTTATCTCGAACATAAAACATTTTAATCTCCAACACGTAGCCTATAGATATACGAGATGTGTCCGTTTTTCCTTCTCCCTCGCGCACCTTCAGCTGCATCTTCAGGTGTCTATGCAAATGTAGGTAGGTTGTTTTCAAATGTCACGGCCACGTATTATCATTCACAATCAATTGTTGACAACTGTTTAATGGTAGTTACCGCCGATGTCGTGTTCCTGGTCAACGTCTATTTAATATGTCTGGATTTCACGGCAGAAAACCGTGCAGCTGAATCATAACTTGTTGCGCCTGTGCAGTGCCAGGTAAAGCTATTGAATTTTTACGTTAGTTCAATATATGCATCTTCGTTTTTCCATGGACAAAAAAAAAACCGATGAAATGTGGGCTTTGGAAAATGGGAATAACTGTTACCTGGGTTGATCGATTTGGGCAACTTTAAACTTTTTCTTCGATGAATCCTTGGTAGACTAATTATTCAGAATAAAACACCTGGGTCCTGTAATCCCCCAGGCTCTATCCTGTGGTCCTGTAATCCCCCAGGCTCTATCCTGTGGTCCTGTAATCCCCCAGGCTCTATCCTGTGGTCCTGTAATCCCCCAGGCTCTATCCTGTGGTCCTGTAATCCCCCAGGCTCTATCCTGTGGTCCTGTAATCCCCAGGCTCTATCCTGTGGTCCTGTAATCCCCCAGGCTCTATCCTGTGGTCCTGTAATCCCCCAGGCTCTATCCTGTGGTCCTGTAATCCCCCAGGCTCTATCCTGTGGTCCTGTAATCCCCCAGGCTCTATCCTGTGGTCCTGTAATCCCCCAGGCTCTATCCTGTGGTCCTGTAATCCCCCAGGCTCTATCCTGTGGTCCTGTAATCCCCCAGGCTCTATCCTGTGGTCCTGTAATCCCCCAGGCTCTATCCTGTGGTCCTGTAATCCCCCAGGCTCTATCCTGTGGTCCTGTAATCCCCCAGGCTCTATCCTGTGGTCCTGTAATCCCCAGGCTCTATCCTGTGGTCCTGTAATCCCCCAGGCTCTATCCTGTGGTCCTGTAATCCCCCAGGCTCTATCCTGTGGTCCTGTAATCCCCCAGGCTCTATGCTGTCGTCCTGTAATCCCCCAGGCTCTATGCTGTCGTCCTGTAATCCTCCAGGCTCTATGCTGTCCCGTCGTCCTGTAATCCCCCAGGCTCTATGCTGTCGTCCTGTAATCCCCCAGGCTCTATGCTGTCGTCCTGTAATCCCCCAGGCTCTATGCTGTCGTCCTGTAATCCCCCAGGCTCTATGCTGTCGTCCTGTAATCCTCCAGGCTCTATGCTGTCCCGTCGTCCTGTAATCCCCCAGGCTCTATGCCGTCATCCTGTAATCCCCCAGGCTCTATGCCGTCGTCCTGTAATCGTCCAGGCTCTATGCCGTCATCCTGTAATCCCTCAGTCTCTATGCCGTCGTCCTGTAATCCCCCAGTCTCTATGCCGTCGTCCTGTAATCCTCCAGGCTCTATGCTGTCGTCCTGTAATTCCCCCAGGCTCTATGCTGTCGTCCTGTAATTCCCCCAGGCTCTATGCTGTCGTCCTGTAATCCCCCAGGCTCTATGCTGTCGTCCTGTAATCCCCCAGGCTCTATGCTGTCGTCCTGTAATCCTCCAGGCTCTATGCTGTCCTGTCGTCCTGTAATCCCCCAGGCTCTATGCTGTCGTCCTGTAATCCCCCAGGCTCTATGCTGTCGTCCTGTAATCCCCCAGGCTCTATGCTGTCGTCCTGTAATCCCCCAGGCTCTATGCTGTCGTCCTGCAATCCTCCAGGCTCTATGCTGTCCTGTCGTACTGCAATCCTCCAGGCTCTATGCTGTCCTGTAATCCCCCAGGCTCTATGCTGTCGTCCTGCAATCCTCCAGGCTCTATGCTGTCCTGTCGTACTGCAATCCTCCAGGCTCTATGCTGTCCTGTCGTCCTGTAATCCCCCAGGCTCTATGCTGTCATCCTGTAATCCCCCAGGCTCTATCCTGTGGTCCTGTAATCCCCCAGGCTCTATGCTGTCATCCTGTATTCCTCTAGGCTCTATGCTGTCCTGTCGTCCTGTAATCCCCCAGGCTCTATGCTGTCGTCCTGTAATCCCGCAGGCTCTATGCTGTCGTCCTGTAATCCTCCAGGCTCTCTGCTGTCGTCCTGTAATCCCCCAGGCTCTATGCTGTCCTGTTGTCCTGTAATCCTCTAGGCTCTATGCTGTCCTTTCGTCCTGTAATCCTCCAGGCTCTATGCTGTCGTCCTGTAATTCCCCAGTCTCTATGCTGTCGTCCTGTAATCCTCCAGGCTCTATGCTGTCGTCCTGTAATCCCCCAGGCTCTATGCTGTCGTCCTGTAATCCTCCAGGCTCTATGCTGTCGTCCTGTAATCCTCCAGGCTCTATGCTGTCGTCCTGTAATCCCCCAGTCTCTATGCTGCCCCGTAGCTCTTACAGATTATTTCAGTCTTTTGCTTAAACATTGGCAAGGACAGATTGATAGTCATCAAACATTCCTGTTGGTTTTTGGCATGTCCCCAAAGTCTACGCCTTGGTGTAGTCTCTCTCTGGCTCTGAGAGGGCTGTGTTCAATGCTGGGTGCCGGTCTGAGGTCTCAATAACAATGGTTTGGACAAAAGTAATCTTTTTTTTTTCACTTTGTTTTGCTTTGAATCAGAACTACCTTTATTTGCCAATACATTAAGATGTACATGGATTTGATATGGTGCTGACAACTCCTTAAAATTAACTGAATATAGAAAATTGAATTTGTCAGATCCTGTCATCTAATACATGGACTACATGACCGAAAGCATGTGGACACCTGCTCGTTGAACATATCATTCTAAAATCATTGGCATTAATATGGACTTGCCCCCATCCCCCCCTTTGCTGCTATAACAGCCTCCACTCTTCTGGGAAGGCTTTCCACTAGATGTTGGAACATTGCTGCTATAACAGCCTCCACTCTTCTGGGAAGGCTTTCCACTAGATGTTGGAACATTGCTGCTATAACAGCCTCCACTCTTCTGGGAAGGCTTTCCACTAGATGTTGGAACATTGCTGCTATAACAGCCTCCACTCTTCTGGGAAGGCTTTCCACTAGATGTTGGAACATTGCTGCTATAACAGCCTCCCACTCTTCTGGGAAGGCTTTCCACTAGATGTTGGAACACTGCGGCGGGTCCAAGAGCTTTAGTGAGGTCGGGTACTGATGTTGAGTGATTAGGCCTGGCTCGCAGGTGGCATTTCAATTCATCCCAAAGGTGTTAGATGGGGTTAGGGCTCTGTGGAATCCAGTCAAGTTTTTCCTCTTCGATCTCGACAAACAATTTCTGTTTGGACCTCGTTTTTCTGCACGGGGGAATTGTTGCCACACATTTGGAAGCACATAATCGTCTAAAATGTCATTGTATGCTGTAGCATTTAAGATTTCCCTTCACTGGAACTAAGCCCGAACCATGAAAAACAGCCCAAGGCCATTATTCCTCCTCCACCAAACTTTACAGTTGGCACTACGCATAGTCTTCTCCTGCCATCCACCAAATCCAGATTTGTCCGTCGAACTGCCAGATGATGAAGCGTGATTCATCACTCCAGAGAACGTGTTTCCACTGCTCCAGATTCCAATGGCGGTGAGCTTCACCCCTCCCCGGCCGTCACGTGCGTGGCAGAACAGTTTGTAGGACAAACCGTTCCAGATGATTTTGTGAGAAGACCGTTTTTCGTGATGTCTCATGGTCTGTGCAGACACCGCTCTGTCATCTTTCACAGCAGATGCGTAAGTGCGATACAGGCAGATGTGCAGATTGAGACATTTGTTTAGTATTGTGCTATTTAGATTTCCTCGGGGCGGAGACATCGACCATAGCAGGTTCAGTGTTAAAATTTGCCTTCTGAAAATGTATCTGTAATCGGCTTTATAGCCGCTTGTCGAAAACACTGCATGTGTTTCACCACGCTAACACAGTGGGCATCATAGTAAGAAGGCCCTGGTATGGGTTTCACCACGTTAACACAGTGGGCATCATAAGTAAGAATGCCCTGGTAGTGGTTTCACCACGTTAACACAGTGGGCATCATAGTAAGAAGGCCCTGGTATGGGTTTCACCACGTTAACACAGTGGGCATCATAGTAAGAATGCCCTGGTATGGGTTTCACCACGTTAACACAGTGGGCATCATAGTAAGAATGCCCTGGTATGGGTTTCACCACGTTAACACAGTGGGCATCATAGTAAGAATGCCCTGGTATGGGTTTCACCACGTTAACACAGTGGGCATCATAGTAAGAATGCCCTGGTATGGGTTTCACCACGTTAACACAGTGGGCATCATAGTAAGAATGCCCTGGTATGGGTTTCACCACGTTAACACGATGGGCATCAGTATCACAGGGACGTGAGGCAGGAAGTAGATTAAAGGCACCTCAGTGGTATTCTAAATGGCCTTTTTATAGTGGTGTGGTCTAAAGTAGTGTGCTATATAGGGCTCTGGTCTATAATTGTGCACTACATATGGAATAGGGGCTCTGGTCTAAAGTAGTGCACTATATAGGGAATAGGCCCTGGTCTATAGTAGTGCACTATATAGGGAATACGGTGCAATTTGGGACTGTCCCTGTGTTTTTGTGAATGTGACAAATGATGAGTGGTGATAGTGATTGTTGATGCTGTCAAACCAACCAGATGGGAAGAGCCTGCACCGGCCGGTAGGTCAGATGGAATGCAGGTCAGTCCCAGGAGAGACCTGCGTCCTGTCCCAGCCTCAACCCCAGCCCCTTCCTCAGCTCTCCCAGGGATGGCTTCATGTTCATTGGGCAAGTAAACATGGAATAGCCCTCACACTGTCTGGTGTATTATATGCCCACGTCGGTCACACTCCATGCCCAACTTGGAGGGAGAATAACACGTGGTTACTCTGTAGTAGAGGTCAACCGAATGGCCAATTTCAAGTTTTCATAACAATCGGAAATCGGTATTTTTGGGCGCCAACTTTTTATTTTTTTATTTTTACACCTTGGTTATAGTAGTGGTAGTGACTACAGTAGTAATGGTAGATATAGTAGTGGTAGTGACTACAGTAGATATAGTAGTGGTAGTGACTGGTTATAGTAGTGGTAGTGACTACAGTAGTAATGGTAGATATAGTAGTGGTAGTGACTGGTTATAGTAGTGGTAGTGACTGGTTATAGTAGTGGTAGTGACTGGTTATAGTAGTGGTAGTGACTGGTGGTAGTGACTGGTTCTAGTAGTGGTAGTGACTGGTTATAGTAGTGGTAGTGACTACAGTAGTAATGGTAGATATAGTAGTGGTAGTGACTGGTTATAGTAGTGGTAGTGACTGGTTATAGTAGTGGTAGTGACTGGTTATAGTAGTGGTAGTGACTGGTGGTAGTGACTGGTTATAGTAGTGGTAGTGACTGGTTATAGTAGTGGTAGTGACTGGTTATAGTAGTGGTAGTGACTGGTTATAGTAATGGTAGTGACTGATCAGTAGTAATGGTAGTGACTACAGTAGTAATGGTAGTGACGGGATATAGTTTAGTAATGGTAGTGACTGGTTATAGTAGTGGTAGTGACTACAGTAGTAATGGTAGATATAGTAGTGGTAGTGACTGGTTATAGTAGTGGTAGTGACTGGTTATAGTAGTGGTAGTGACTGGTTATAGTAGTGGTAGTGACTGGTTATAGTAGTGGTAGTGACTGGTTGTAGTAGTGGTAGTGACTGGTTATAGTAGTGGTAGTGACTGGTTATAGTAGTGGTAGTGACTGGTTATAGTAATGGTAGTGACTGGTTATAGTAATGGTAGTGACTACAGTAGTAGTGGTAGTGACTGGTTAGTAGTAGTGGTAGTGACTGGTATAGTAGTAGTGGTAGTGACTGGATATAGTTTTAGTAATGGTAGTGACTGGTTATAGTAGTGGTAGTGACTGGTTATAGTAGTGGTAGTGACTACAGTAGTAATGGTAGTGACTGGTTATAGTAGTGGTAGTGACTGGTTATAGTAGTGATAGTAATAGTAATAGTATATCCCATTTAGCAGACGTTTTGTCCATACGTTCAAGTCGGCTGGGGCCACTACTTTACATAGGGTGCCCCAGCGGGAGTCGAACCCATGCGTTGCAGTGCCATGCTCTACCGACTGAGTCCACAGACACATGAGCCACTACAGTAGTATGATAGTAGTAATGGTAGTGACTGGTTATAGTAGTGGTAGTGACTGGTTATAGTAGTGGTAGTGACTACAGTAGTAGTGGTAGTGACTACAGTAGTAATGGTAGTGACTGGTTATAGTAGTGGTAGTGACTGGTTATAGTAATGGTAGTGACTACAGTAGTAATGGTAGTGACTGGTTATAGTAATGTTAGTGACTGGTTATAGTAGTGTTAGTGACTGGTTATAGTAGTGGTAGTGACTGGTTATAGTAGTGGTAGTGACTGGTTATAGTAGTGGTAGTGACTGGTTATAGTAGTGGTAGTGACTGGTTATAGTAGTGGTAGTGACTGGTTATAGTAGTGGTAGTGACTGGTTATAGTAGTGGTAGTGACTACAGTAGTAATGGTAGTGACTACAGTAGTAATGGTAGTGACTGGTTATAGTAGTGGTAGTGACTACAGTAGTAGTGGTAGTGACTGGTTATAGTAGTGGTAGTGACTGGTTATAGTAGTGGTAGTGACTGGTTATAGTAGTGGTAGTGACTGGTTATAGTAGTGGTAGTGACTACAGTAGTAGTGGTAGTGACTGGTTATAGTAGTGGTAGTGACTGGTTACATAGTAGTGGTAGTGACTGGTTATAGTTGGTAGTGACTGGTTATAGTAGTGGTAGTGACTGGTTATAGTAGTGGTAGTGACTGGTTATAGTAGTGGTAGTGACTACAGTAGTAATAGTAGTGACTGGTTATAGTAGTGGTAGTGACTACAGTAGTAGTGGTAGTGACTGGTTATAGTAGTGGTAGTGACTACAGTAGTAATGGTAGTGACTGGTTATAGTAGTGGTAGTGACTACAGTAGTAATGGTAGTGACTGGTTATAGTAGTGGTAGTGACTGGTTATAGTAGTGGTAGTGACTGGTTATAGTAGTGGTAGTGACTACAGTAGTAGTGGTAGTGACTGGTTATAGTAGTGGTAGTGACTGGCTAGTAGTAGTGGTAGTGACTACAGTAGTAGTGGTAGTGAATGGTTATAGTAGTGGTAGTGACTGGTTATAGTAGTGGTAGTGACTGGTTCTAGTAGTGGTAGTGACTGGTTATAGTAGTGTTAGTGACTACAATAGTAATGGTAGTGACTGGTTATAGTTATAGTAGTGGTAGTGACTACAGTACTAGTGGTAGTGACTGGTTCTAGTAGTGGTAGTGACTGGTTCTAGTAGTGGTAGTGACTGGTTCTAGTAGTGGTAGTGACTACAGTACTAATGGTAGTGACTGGTTATAGTAGTGGTAGTGACTGGTTCTAGTAGTGGTAGTGACTGGTTCTAGTAGTGGTAGTGTCTGGTTATAGTAGTGGTAGTGACTGGTTATAGTAGTGGTAGTGACTACAGTAGTAGTGGTAGTGACTGGTTATAGTAGTGGTAGTGACTGGTTATAGTAGTGGTAGTGACTGGTTATAGTAGTGGTAGTGACTGGTTATAGTAGTGGTAGTGACTGGTTATAGTAGTGGTAGTGACTGGTTATAGTAGTGGTAGTGACTGGTTACAGTAGTGGTAGTGACTGGTTATAGTAGTGGTAGTGACTGGATATAGTAGTGGTAGTGACTGGTTATAGTAGTAGTGGTAGTGACTGGTTATAGTAGTGGTAGTGACTGGTTATAGTAGTGGTAGTGACTGGTTATAGTAGTGGTAGTGACTGGTTATAGTAGTGGTAGTGACTGGTTACAGTAGTGGTAGTGACTGGTTATAGTAGTGGTAGTGACTGGTTATAGTAGTGGTAGTGACTGGTTATAGTAGTGGTAGTGACTGGTTATAGTAGTGGTAGTGACTGGTTATAGTAGTGGTAGTGACTGGTTATAGTAGTGGTAGTGACTGGTTATAGTAGTGGTAGTGACTGGTTATAGTTATAGTAGTGGTAGTGACTGGTTATAGTAGTGGTAGTGACTGGTTACAGTAGTGGTAGTGACTGGTTATAGTAGTGGTAGTGACTGGTTATAGTAGTGGTAGTGACTGGTTATAGTAGTGGTAGTGACTGGATATAGTAGTGGTAGTGACTGGTTATAGTAGTGGTAGTGACTGGTTATAGTAGTGGTAGTGACTGGTTATAGTAGTGGTAGTGACTGGTTATAGTAGTGGTAGTGACTGGTTATAGTAGTGGTAGTGACTGGTTATAGTAGTGGTAGTGACTGGTTATAGTAGTGGTAGTGACTGGTTATAGTAGTGGTAGTGACTGGATATAGTAGTGGTAGTGACTGGTTATAGTAGTGGTAGTGACTGGTTATAGTAGTGGTAGTGAATGGTTATAGTAGTGGTAGTGACTGGTTATAGTAGTGGTAGTGACTACTGTAGTAATGGTAGTGACTGGTTATAGTAGTGGTAGTGACTGGTCGGCAGTAGCACTGGTTATGTGCGGCAGTGACTGACAGGCGGTAGTGACCGGACATAGTATAGCACTGTCATAGTAGTGGTAGTGACTACAGTAGTAATGGTAGATATTAGTAGGTGTAGCACTGGTTATAGTAGTGGTAGTGACTGGTTATAGTAGTGTGGTGTGACTGGTTATAGTAGTGGTAGTGACTGGTTATAGTAGTGAGGACTGGTTACAGTAGTGACTGGTTATAGTAGTGGTAGTGACTGGATATAGTAGTGGCAGTGATTGACATAGTAGTGGTAGTGACTGGTTATAGTAGTGGTAGTGACTGGATATAGTAGTGGTAGTGACTGGTTATAGTAGTGGTAGTGACTACAATAGTAATGGTAGTGACTGGTTATAGTAGTGGTAGTGACTGGTTATAGTAGTGGTAGTGACTGGTTACAGTAGTGGTAGTGACTGTAGTAATGGTATAGTGACTACAGTAGTGGTAGTGACTGGTTATAGTAGTGGTAGTGACTGGATATAGTAGTGGTAGTGACTGGTTATAGTAGTGGTAGTGACTGGTTATAGTGGTAGTGACACTAGTAATGGTAGTGACTGGTTATAGTAGTGGTAGTGACTGGATATAGTAGTGGTAGTGACTGGATATAGTTAGTGGTAGTGACTGGCATATAGTAGTGACTGGATATAGTGGTAGTGACTGGATATAGTAGTGGTAGTGACTGGTTATAGTAGTGGTAGTGACTGGTTATAGCAGTGTAGTTACTGGTTATAGTAGTAGAGACTGGTTATAGTAGTGTGTAGTGACTGGTTATAGTAGTGGTAGTGACTGGTTCTAGTAGTGGTAGTGACTGGTTATAGTAGTGGTAGTGACTGGTTATAGTAGTGGTAGCGACTGGTTATAGTAGTGGTAGCGACTACAATAGTAATGGTAGTGACTGGTTATAGTAGTGGTAGTGACTGGTTATAGTAGTGGTAGTGACTGGATATAGTAGTGGTAGTGACTGGATATAGTAGTGGTAGTGACTGGATATAGTAGTGGTAGTGACTGGTTATAGTAGTGGTAGTGACTACAATAGTAATGGTAGTGACTGGTTATAGTAGTGGTAGTGACTACATATAGTAGTGGTATACTGTTATAGTAGTGGTAGTGACTGGTTATAGTAATGGTAGTGACTTTAATAGTAATGGTAGTGACTGGTTATAGTAGTGGTAGTGACTGGTTATGACTGGTTATAGTAGTGGTAGTGATCTGGTTATAGTTATATATGGTAGTGACTGGTTATAGTAGTGGTAGTGACTGGTTATAGTAGTGGTAGTGATCAATATATGCAGTGGCAGTGTCTGGTTCAGTAGTGGTAGTGACTGGTTATAGTAGTGGTAGTGATCAATATAGTAGTGGTAGTGACTGGTTATAGTAGTGGCAGTGACTGGTTACAGTAGTGGTAGTAACTGTCATATAGTGGTAGTGACTGGTTATAGTAGTGGTAGTGACTAATAGTAGTAGTGGCGGACTGGTTACAGTAGTAATGGTAGTGACTGGTTATAGTAGTGGTAGTGACTGGTTATAGTAGTGGTAGTGACTGGTTATAGTAGTGGTAGTGACTGGTTATAGTAGTGGTAGTGACTGGTTATAGTAGTGGTAGTGACTGGTTATATTAGTGGTAGTGACTGGTTATAGTAGTGGTAGTGACTGGATATAGTAGTGGCAGTAATGTAGTGGTAGTGACTGGATATAGTAGTTAGTGACTATAAGGGCGGTAGTGACTGGTTATAGTAATGGTAGTGACTGTTATAGTAGTGGTAGTGACTGGTTATAGTAAGTAGGTAGTGACTAGTTATAATATAGTGACTGGTTATAGTAGTGGTAGTGACTGGTTATAGTAGTCAAGCTGATTATAGTAGTGGCGTGACTGGATATAGTAGTGGTAGTGTCTGGTTATAGTAGTGGTAGTGACTACTAGTAGTAGTGGTAGTGACTGGTTATAGTAGTGGTAGTGACTACAATAGTAATGGTAGTGACTGGTTATAGTAGTGGTAGTGACTGGTTATAGTAGTGGTAGTGACTGGTTATAGTAGTGGTAGTGACTACATATAGTAGTGGTAGTGACTGGTTATAGTAGTGGTAGTGACTAGTTATAGTAGTGGTAGTGACTGGTTATAGTAGTGGTAGTGACTGGTTATAGTAGTGGTAGTGACTGGATATAGTTATAGTAGTGGTAGTGACTGGTTATAGTAGTGGTAGTGACTGGTTATAGTAGTGGTAGTGACTGGTTATAGTAGTGGTAGTGACTGGTTATAGTAGTGGTAGTGACTGGTTATAGTAGTGGTAGTGACTGGTTATAGTAGTGACTGGTTATAGTAGTGGTAGTGACTGGATATAGTAGTGGTAGTGACTGGATATAGTAGTGGTAGTGACTGGTTATAGTAGTGGTAGTGACTACAGTAGTAATGGTAGTTATAGTAGTGGTAGTGACTGGTTATAGTAGTGGTAGTGACTGGTTATAGTAGTGGTAGTGACTGGTTATAGTAGTGGTAGTGACTACAATAGTAATGGTAGTGACTGGTTATAGTAGTGGTAGTGACTGGTTATAGTAATGGTAGTGACTGGTTACAGTAGTGGTAGTGACTGGTTATAGTAGTGGTAGTGTCTGGTTCTAGTAGTGGTAGTGACTGGTTCTAGTAGTGGTGGTGACTGTTTTTTTTTTTTTTTACCTTTTATTTTACTAGGCAAGTCAGTTAAGAACAAATTCTTATTTTCAATGCCCGGCCTAGGAACAGTGGGTTAGCTGCCTGTTCTAGGGGCAGAGCGACAGATTTTGTACCTTGTCAGCTCAGGGATTTGAACTTGCAACCTTTCGGTTACTAGTCCAACGCTCTAACCACTAGGCTACACTGCCGCCCCTGGTTCTAGTAGTGGTAGTGACTGGTTCTAGTAGTGGTGGTGACTGGTTCTAGTAGTGGTGGTGACTGGTTCTAGTAGTGGTGGTGACTGGTTCTAGTAGTGGTGGTGACTGGTTCAATAGTAGTGGTAGTGACTGGTTCTAGTAGTGGTGGTGACTACATTTACATTTACATTTAAGTCATTAGCAGGCGGCTCTACAGTAGTTATTTGCCTAGAACATGAGAAAGTTGGTTTGGTGTCTCTACGATTTATATGGTTGCTAAATGTTTTTTATAATTTGAACTCGTATTGAAATGCTTGTATTTCTAGCTCCAATAGTGCAGTAATATCTAACAATTTCTACCACATATACCCAAACAGATCTA
>NW_027013704.1:0-15414 GCF_036934945.1 Oncorhynchus masou masou | reverse complement strand
TCTAACCACCGCTAGCAACTCCCGGTCCCCCACATCATAGTTACGCTCCGCTGGGCTGAGCTTCGCTGAGAAGAAAGTGCAGGGGCGGAGTTTTGGTGGGGTACCCGAGTGCTGTGATAGCACGGCCCCCACCCCAGCCTCGGACGCGTTCACCTCCACTATGAATGCTAGAGAGGGGTCCGGATGTGCCAACACGGGTGCATCAGTGAACAACGCCTTCAACTTGTTGAATGCTCCGTCCGCCTCTGCTGACCACTGCAACCGCACCGGGCCCCCCTTCAGCAGTGAGGTAATGGGAGCTGCTACCTGGCCAAAACCCTGGATAAACCTCCGGTAGTATTTGGCAAAACCCAAAAACCGCTGCACATCTTTTACCGTGGTCGGAGTCAGCCAATTACGCACGGCCCTAATGCGGTCGCCCTCCATCACCACCCCCGAGGTGGAAATGCGATAACCCAGAAAAGAGACGGCTCGTTTAGAGAACACGCATTTCTCAGCCTTCACATATAGGTCATTCTCCAGCAGTCTCCCAAGCACATTGCGTACCAAAGACACATGCACGGGGTAAGTGGCCGAGTAGATCAGAATGTCATCAATATAAACAACCACTCCCTGCCCGCACAGGTCCCTGAGAATCTTGTCTACAAAGGATTGAAAAACGGCTGGAGCATTCTTTAACCCATACGGCATGACGAGGTACTCATAGTGGCCTGATGTGGTACTAAATGCGGTTTTCCACTCATCTCCCTTCCGAATACGCACCAGACTATATGCGCTCCTGAGATCCAGGTTTGTGAAGAACTGCGCTCCGTGGAATGATTCCACCGCCGTAGCGATGAGAGGTAGAGGGTAACTATACCCCACTGTGATGGCGTTTAGACCTCTATAATCAATACACGGACGCAAACCTCCCTCCTTTCTCCTCACAAAAAAGAAACTCGAGGAGAAGGGTGAGATGGAGGGCCGAATGTACCCCTGTCCCAGCGACTCCGTGACATATGTCTCCATCGCCAACGTCTCCTCCTGGGACAACGGGTACACGTGACTCTTGGGAAGCGCAGCGTTTACCTGGAGATCTATTGTACAATCCCTTCCCGGTCGATAAGGTGGTAATTTAGTCGCTTTCACTTTACTGAAAGCGATTGCCAAATCGGCATACTCGGGGGGAATGCACACGGTGGAACCCTGGTCTGGACTCTCCACCGACGTGGCACCGATGGAAACTCCCAAACACCTTCCAGAACACTCCTCTGACCACCCCTGGAGAACCCCCTGTCTCCACGAAATTTTAGGATTGTGCCGGGCCAGCAAGGGAATCCCCAGCACCACTGGAAACGCAGGCGAATCAATAATAAAAAGACTGATGCGCTCCCTATGATTCCCCTGCGTCACCATGTCCAGTGGGACCGTGGTCTCCCTGACCATCCCTGACCCTAGTGCACGGGAAAGGGAGAATCTATCGGCACAAGCGGAACCCCTAACTTAAGGGTGAGTCCGCGATCCATAAAGTTCCCAGCTGCGCCTGAATCGACTAGCGCCCTATGCTGGGAAGAGGGAAAAAAGTGAAGGAAAAAGGTTTAGACAAACAGGTGGCCAACAAGGGGTTCTGGGTGAGTTTGATGCTGACTCACCTGGGGTGATCGAGAAGCGTTCCGCCTGCCATCTCTACTCCCAGACGGACCCCCCCAGCACCGATCAGACGTGTGCCCTCTCCGACCACAGTTGGTGCAGGGAAGGCCTCCTCCTCCAGTACCCCTCGGCACAGCCCCTCCCAACTCCATCGGAATGGGAGCGGAGGGGCTGGGTGGTGAAACGCACAGGACCCTCTCCGAACGCCCGCGGGCAGCCAGTAGATTGTCCAGTCGAATAGACATGTCTATCAGCTCATCCAGTGACAGAGCGGTGTCCCGACACGCTAACTCCCTGCGGACGTCCTCCCGGAGACTACACCTGTAGTGGTCAATAAGGGCCCTGTCGTTCCACCCAGATCCTGCTGCCAAGGTCCGGAACTCCAGCGCGTAATCCTGGGTGCGCCTCCTCTCCTGCCTGAGATGGAAAAGTCGTTCTCCCACCGCTCGGCCGTCTGGAGGGTAAGTTATTTCATGTATCGTCATTTGTTTCATTAAAGACATGAGTAACCAACACGCTGCATTTCGGTCCGACTTTCTTGCGACAAACGAAGAACGCCGTTACAGAATCACCCACCACACGGACCAAGCAGCGTGTTAACAGGCAGCTGGAGCAGCGAAGGAGGACGTTATGGACAGCAGAGGCTTGGAGTATACGACGTGGAAGAAATAGACAGGTGGGCGGCCGACCCAGAGAGAGTGCCGGAGCCCGCCTGGGATTCGCTGGAGCAGTGCGAAGAGGGCTATAGGAGAATGGAGTCGAAAAGAAAGACACGGCAGCGCAGAGCGAAAACTGAAAATCAGCCCCAAAAATTTCTTGGGGGGGGCTCCAGAGGGAGAGTGGCTGAGTCAGGAGACAGACCTGAGCCAACTCTCCCTGTTTATCGTGAGGAGCCAAGGAGGAGACCAGAACCGGTGTTGGAGGTGAGCGAAACAGAGACTGTGAAGGAGTTAATGGGGAAATTGGAGGAGAGAGTAATGAGGGAGTTGCTAGTTTGGTGCTTTAGGTACAAGATTCGTCCGACGGAGCGTGTCGGGATTTAATGGCACCTGGGTCAGCGCTCCATACTAGTCCTGAGGTGCGTGTTAGTCGGCTGGTGAAAATGTGCCAGCCTCACGCACTAGGCCTCCTGTGTACCTACCTAGCCTTGCACGTCCTGTGCCAGTCCTGCTCTCAGGCTCTCCAGTACACCTTCACGGTCCAGTCCATCCTGTGCCACCTTCACACACCAGTCCTCCCGATGGCAGCTCCCGCACCAGGCTTCCTGTGCGTGTCCTCGATCCAGTACCACCAGTTCTAGTACCACGCACCAGGCCTTCAGTGCGCCTCGCCTGTTCAGCGCAGCCAGCGCTTTCTCCCTCTCCTGCGCTGTCGGAGTCTCCCGCCTATTCAGCGCTGTCGGAGCCTTTCTTCTCTCCTGCGCTGTAGGAGTCTCCCGCCTATTCAGCGCTATCAGAGCCTTTCTCCTCTCCAGTGCTGCCGGAGCCTCCTGTCTGCATGGAGCAGCCAGAGCTGCCAGTCTGCATGGAGCAGCTAGAGCTGTCAGTCTGCATGGAGCTGCCAGTCTGCAAGGAGCTGCCAGGCTGCAAGGAGCTGCCAGTCTGCAAGGATCTGCCAGTCTGCAAGGAGCTGCCAGTCTGCAAGGAGCTGCCAGTCTGCATGGAGTTGCCAGTCTGCAAGGAGCTGCCGGTCTGCAAGGAGCTGCCAGTCTGCATGGAGCTGCCAGTCTGCATGGAGCTGCCAGTCTGCAAGGAGCTGCCAGTCTGCAAGGAGCTGGCAGTCTGCAGGGAGCTGCCAATCTGCAAAGAGCTGCCGGTCTGCAAGGAGCTGCCAGTCGGCAGGGAGCTGCCAAAGCTGTTAGTCTGCATGGAACAGTCAGAGCTGTCAGTCTGCAAGAAGCCGCCAGAGCTGTCAATCTGCATGGAGCAGCCAGAGCCGTCAGTCAGCATGAAGCAGCCAGAGCCGTCAGTCTGCCAGGATCCGCCAGTCAACCAGACACTTCCAGATCTGCCTGTCAGCCAGACTCTTCCAGATCTGCCAGTCAGCCAGACTCTTCCAGATCTGTCAGTCAGCCAGACTCTTCCAGATCTGCCAGTCAGCCAGACTCTTCCAGATCTGCCAGTCAGCCAGACTCTTCCAGATCTGCCAGTCAGCCAGACTCTTCCAGATCTGCCAGTCAGCCAGACTCTTCCAGATCTGCCAGTCAGCCAGACTCTTCCAGATCTGCCAGTCAGCCAGACTCTTCCAGATCTGCCAGTCAACCAGACTCTTCCAGATCTGCTATTCAGCCAGACTCTTCCAGATCTGCCAGTCAGCCAGACTCTTCCAGATCTGCCAGTCAGCCAGTCTCTTCCAGATCTGCCAGTCAGCCAGACTCTTCCAGATCTGCCAGTCAACCAGACTCTTCCAGATCTGCCATTCAGCCAGACTCTTCCAGATCTGCCAGTCAACCAGACCCTTCCAGATCTGCTAGTCAACCAGACTCTTCCAGATCCGCCAGTCAGCCAGGATCTGCCGGATTCAACTGCCTGGCTGGGCTTCCTCTCAGTACTGGGCTTCCTCTCAGTACTGGGCTTCCTCTCAGTACTGGACTTCCTCTCAGTACTGGGCTGCCCCTCAGTCCCGAGCTGCCCCTCAGTCCCGAGCTGCCCCTCAGTCCCGAGCTTCCCCTCAGTCCCGAGCTGCCTCAGTCCCGAGCTGCCCCTCAGTCACGAGCTGCTCCTCAGTTCAGTGGGGTTCTGGGTGAGGACTATTCGCTCATGGTCGCGCGGGGTGGATCATCCAGGACGCGAAGGGGAGGAACTATGACATTTATGGAGTGGGGTCCATGTCCTGAGCCGGAACCGCCACCATGGACAGACGCCCACCCGACCCTCCCTATGGTTTTGAGGTGCGTCCGGGAGTCCGCACCTTAGGGGGGTTCTGTCACGCCTTGGTCTTAGTATTTTGTGTTTTTGTTAATTAGTTGGTCAGGCCAGGGTGTGACATGGGTTTATGTTGTTGTATTTTATAGTGGGGTTTTGTAGTATTTGGGATTGCGGCTGAGTAGGGGTGTTGTATAGGCTTGGCTGCCTGAGGCGGTTCTCAATCAGAGTCAGGTGATTCTCGTTGTCTCTGATTGGGAACCGTATTTAGGTAGCCAGGGTTTCACTTTGTATTTCGTGGGTGATTGTTCCTGTCTCTGTGTTAGTGTTCACCAGACAGGCTGTATAGGTTTTTCACGTTCCGTTTGTTGATTTTGTATTTATAAGTTATTTCATGTATCGTCATTTGTTTCATTAAAGACATGAGTAACCAACACGCTGCATTTCGGTCCGACTTTCTTGCGACAAACGAAGAACGCCGTTACAAGACCACTGATAATCTCCCTCGATCTGGGGCTCCACGCAAGATCTCCCCCCGTGGGGTCAAAATGATCACAAGAACGGTGAACAAAAATCCCTGAACCAGGCAGGTGGACCTAGTGAATGACCTGCAGAGAGCTGGGACCAAAGTAACAAAGCCTACCATCAGTAACACACTACGCCGCCAGGGACTCAAATCCTGCAGTGCCAGATGTGTCCCCCTGCTTAAGCCAGTATATGTCCAGGCCCGTCTGAAGTTTGCTCGAGAGCATTTGGATGATCCAGAAGAAGACTGGGAGAATGGCATATGGTCAGATGAAACCAAAATATAACTTTTTGGTAAAAACTCCACTTGTCGTGTTTGGAGGAGAAAGAATGCTGAGTTGTATCCAAAGAACACCATACCTGCTGTGACGCATGGGGGTGGAAACATCATGCTTTGGGGCTGTTTTTCTGCAAAGGGACCAGGACGACTGATCCATGTAAAGGAAAGAATGAATGGGGCCATGTATTGTGATATTCTGAGTGAAAACCTAATTCCATCAGCAAGGGCATTGAAGATGAAACATGGCTGAGTCTTTCAGCATGACAATCATCCCAAACACACCGCCCAGGCAAAGAAGGAGTGGCTTCGTAAGAAGCATTTCAAGGTCCTGGAGTGGCCTAGCCAGTCTCCAGATCTTAATCCCATAGAAAATCTTTGGAGGGAGTTGAAAGTCAGTGTTGCCCAGCAACAGCCCCAAAACATCACTGCTCTAGAATAGATCTGCATGGAGGAATGGGCCAAAATACCAGCAACAGTGTATGAAAACCTTGTGTCATGTCTTGTTATGTCTGTTCCTGTCCTTTCTCTTCACTCTGTCTCTCTCTGCTGGTCTTTTTAGGTTACCTTCTCTGTCTCTCATTCTTCAGCTGTTCTACATCATCCCTAACTAGCTCATTCACTCCTTCCCACCTGTTCTCTCTTCCCCCTCTGATTAGGTCTCTATTTCTCTCTCTGTTCCTGCTACTTTCAGTGTCTGATTCTTGTTTGTGTTTGATGCCAGAAGCAAGCTGTCGTCTCGTTTGCTTCCACCTTGTCCTATCCTGTCGGAGTCTACCTGGCAGGTGCATCCTGCATTATACTAACGTTCTTTTTGTTCCATTGACTACGTTGGAGGAGGATTTATGCCATTCCTGTTTTTCATTAAAGAACTCTGTTTTCTGTTAAAACCGCTTTTGGGTCTTCACTCAAGTACATAACAGAAGAATCAGACCAAGAATGGACCCAGCGGCTCCGGACCCTTTTCACTCCGCCGTCGAGATCCAGGGAGCGATGCTAGGCAGACACGAGGAGGAATTGTCTGCTGCTCGACATGCCGTTGAGACCCTGGCCGTCCAAGTCTCCGACCTCACAAGACAGGTTCACCAACTCCACCTCGATCCACCGCCCACTTCCAGGGTTCCGAGTCTCCGGAGCCCAGGATCAATAACCCGCCGTGTTACTCTGGGGAGCCCACTGAGTGCCGCTCATTCCTCACTCAGTGTGATGTGGTGTTCTCTCTCCAGCCCAACACTTACTCCAGGAGCGCAGCCCGCATCGCCTACGCATTTTCTCCTTACCGGATGGGCGTGTGAGTGGGGCACGGCAATCTGGGAGGCGGGGCTGAGTATATTAACCAGTATCAGGACTTTAAGGAGGAGATGATACGGGTTTTTGACCGTTCTGTTTTTGGGGAGGAGGCTTCCAGGGCCCTGTCTTCCCTATGTCAGGGGAATCGATCCATAACGGATTATTCTATTGAGTTTCGCACTCTCGCTGCCTCTAGTGACTGGAACGAGCCGGCTTTGCTCGCTCGTTTTCTGGAGGGTCTCCTCGTCGAGGTTAAGGATGAGATCCTCTCCCGGGAGGTTCCTTCCAGTCTGGACTCCTTAATAGCTCTCGCTATTCGCATAGAGCGACGGTTTGATCTTCGTCGCCGAGCTCGTGGAAAGGAGCTCGCGTTCTCCGTTGCTCCCTCCACATCACTGCCACCTGCCGCATCACTGCCACCCTCCTCCGCCGGCTCGGATGCTGAGCCTATGCAGCTGGGGGTATCCGCATCTCGGCCAAGGAGAAGGAACGGAGAATCACCAATCGCCTCTGTCTCTACTGCGGCTCCGCTGGTCATTTTGTCACCTCATGTCCAGTAAAAGCCAGAGCTCATCAGTAAGAGGAGGGCTACTGGTGAGCGCAACTACTCAGGCCTCTCCTTCTGGATCACGCACTACCTTTCCGGTCCATCTCCGCTGGCCCGGTTCATCTGCTTCCTGCAGTGCCTTGATAGACTCTGGGGCGGAGGGCTGTTTTATGGACGAGACCTGGGCTCGGGAACATGACATTCCTCTCAGACAGTTAGGGAGCCCACGGCCTTGTTCGCTTTAGATGGTAGTTCTCTCCCCAAGATTCAGCGTGAGACGCTGCCTTTAACCCTCACTGTCTCTGGTAATCATAGCGAAACCATTTCTTTTTTAATTTTTCGTTCACCTTTTACACCTGTTGTTTTGGGTCATCCCTGGCTAGTGCGCCATAACCCTTCTATTAATTGGTCTAGTAATACTATCCTATCCTGGAATGTTTCTTGTCATGTGACCTGTTTAATGTCTGCTATCCCTCCTGTTTCCTCTGTCTCTTCTTCACAGGAGGAGCCTGGCGATTTGACAGGGGTGCCGGAGGAGTATCACGATCTGCGCACGGTGTTCAGTCGTTCCAAGGCCACTTCTCTCCCTCCACACCCGGTCGTATGACTGTAGTATTGATCTCCTTCCGGGAACTACTCCCCCCGGGGTAGATTATACTCTCTGTCGGCTCCCGAACGTAAGGCTCTCGAGGATTATTTGTCGGTTTCGCTCGACGCCGGTACCATAGTCTCCTCCTCCTCTCCCGCCGGAGCGGGGGTTTTTTTGTTCAGAAGAAGGACGGGTCCCTGCGCCCATGCGTGGATTATCGAGGGCTGAATGACATAACAGTTAAGAATCGTTATCCGCTTCCTCTTATGTCTTCAGCCTTCGAGATCCTGCAGGGAGCCAGGTTTTTCACCAAATTGGACCTTCGTAACGCCTACCATCTCGTGCGCATCAGGAGGGGACGAGTGGAAGACGGCGTTTAACACTCCGTTAGGGCACTTTGAATACCGGGTTCTTCCTTTCGGCCTCGTTAACGCTCCAGCTGTCTTTCAGGCACTAGTTAACGACGTCCTGAGAGACATGCTGAACATTTTGTTTTCGTTTACATGGACGATATCCTGATTTTTTCTCCGTCTCTCTCGATTCATGTTCAGCACGTGCGACGCGTCCTCCAGCGCCTTTTGGAGAACTGTCTTTATGTGAAGGCTGAGAAGTGCATTTTCATGCCGCCTCTGTCCCTTTTCTCGGTTCCGTTATTTCCGCTGAGGGCATTAAGATGGATCCCGCTAAGGTCCAGGCTGTCATTGATTGGCCCGTTCCTAAGTCACGCGCCGAGCTGCAGCGCTTTCTGGGCTTCGCTAATTTCTATCGTCGTTTCATCCGTAATTTCGTCAGGTGGCAGCTCCCTCACAGCCCTTACTTCTGTTAAGACGTGCTTTAAGTGGTCCGTTTCCGCCCAGGGAGCTTTTGATCTTCTTAAGAATCGTTTTACATCCGCTCCTATTCTTGTTACACCTGACATCTCTAGACAGTTTGTTGTTGAGGTTGACGCGTCAGAGGTGGGCGTGGGAGCCATTCTTTCTCAGCGCTCTTCTCTGACGGCAAGGTCCATCCTTGCGCGTTTTTCTCTCATCGCTTATCGCCGTCAGAACGTAACTATGATGTTGGTAATCCGAACTGCTCGCCATCCGCTTAGCCCTAGGCGAATGGCGACAGTGGTTGGAGGGGGCGACCGTTCCTTTTGTCGTTTGGACTGACCATAGGAACCTTGAGTACATCCGTTCAGCCAAACGACTTAATGCGCGTCCAGGCTCGTTGGGCTCTGTTTTTCGCTCGTTTCGAGTTTGTTATTTCTTATCGTCCGGGCTCAAAAACACCAAGCCTGATGCTTTATCTCGTCTCTTCAGTTCTTCTGAGGTCTCCACCCGACCCCGAGGGATTCTTCCTGACGGGCGTGTTGTCGGGTTGACTGTCTGGGGAATTGAGAGGCAGGTAAAGCAAGCACTCGCTCACACTCCGTCGCCGCGAGCATGTCCTAGGAACCTTCTGTTCGTTCCCGTTCCTACTCGTCCGGCCGTTCTTCAGTGGGCCCACTCTGCCAAGTTAGCCGGCCACCCCGGCGTTCGGGGGCACGCCGCTTCCATTCGCCAGCGTTTCTGGTGGCCCACTCGGGAACGTGACGCGCGTCGATTTGTCGCCGCTTGTTCGGTCTGCGCGCAGACTAAATCCGGGAACTCTCCTCCTGCCGGCCGTCTCAGACCGCTTCCCATTCCCTCTCGACCGTGGTCTCACATCGCTTTAGATTTTATCACCGGACTGCCTTCATCAGCGGGGAAGACAGTTATTCTTACGGTTGTCGATAGATTCTCTAAGGCGGCTCATTTCATTCCTCTCGCTAAGCTCCCTTCTGCTAAGGAGACGGCTCAGATCATTATCGAGAATGTTTTCCCGAATTCATGGCCTTCCGTCTGACGTCGTTTCCGACAGAGGCCCGCAGTTCACGTCTCAATTTTGGAGGGAGTTTTGCCGTTTGATTGGGGCTTCCGTCAGTCTCTCGTCCGGCTTTCATCCCCAGTCTAACGGTCAAGCCGAACGGGCCAATCAGACTGTCGGTCGCATTTTACGCAGTCTTTCTTTTCGTAACCCTGCGTCTTGGTCAGAACAGCTCCCTGGGCAGAGTACGCCCACAATCCCGCTTCCCTCGTCTGCTGCCGGTCATCTCCTTTTTCAGAGTAGCCTCGGGTACCAGCCTCCGCTGTTCTCATCTCAGCTCGCCGAGTCCAGCGTCCCCTCCGCTCAGGCTTTTGTCCAGCGTTGCGAGCGCACCTGGAAGGGGGTCAGGTCGGCACTTTGCCGTAATAGGGGCGCAGACTGTGAGGGCCGCTAATAAGCGTAGGACCAAGAGTCCTAGATATTGTTGCGGTCAGAGAGTATGGCTCTCCACTCAGAACCTTCCCCTTAAGACAGCTTCTCGCAAGTTGGCCCCGCGGTTCATTGGTCCGTTCCGTATTTCTCAGGTCATTAATCCTGTCGCAGTGCGACTTCTTCTCCCGCGCCTTCGTCGCGTTCACCCGGTCTTCCATGTCTCCTGTGTTAAGCCCGTTCTTCGCGCCCCCGCCGTCCCTCCCCCCCCATCCTTGTCGAGGGCGCACCCATCTACAGTGTCCGTAAGATTTTGGACATGCGTCCTCGGGGCCGTGGTCATCAGTACCTAGTGGATTGGGAGGGGTACGGTCCTGAGGAGAGGAGTTGGGTTCCCTCTCGGGACGTGCTGGACCGTTCGCTGATCGATGATTTCCTCCGTTGCCGCCAGGTTTCCTCCTCGAGTGCGCCAGGAGGCGCTCGGTGAGTGGGGGGGTACTGTCATGTCTTGTTATGTCTGTTCCTGTCCTTTCTCTTCACTCTGTCTCTCTCTGCTGGTCTTTTTAGGTTACCTTCTCTGTCTCTCATTCTTCAGCTGTTCTACATCTCCCCTAACTAGCTCATTCACTCCTTCCCACCTGTTCTCTTTCCCCTCTGATTAGGTCTCTATTTCTCTCTCTGTTCCTGCTACTTTCAGTGTCTGATTCTTGTTTGTGTTTTTGATGCCAGAAGCAAGCTGTCGTCTCGTTTGCTTCCACCTTGTCCTATCCTGTCGGAGTCTGCCTGGCAGGTGCATCCTGCATTATACTAACGTTCTTTTTGTTCCATTGACTACGTTGGAGGAGGATTTATGCCATTCCTGTTTTTCATTAAAGAACTCTGTTTTCTGTTAAAACCGCTTTTGGGTCTTCACTCAAGTACATAACACCTTGTGAAGACTTACAGAAAACGTTTGACCTCTGTCATTGCCAACAAAGGGTATATAACAAGGTATTGAGATAAACTTTTGTTATTGACCAAATACTTATTTTCCACCATAATTTGCAAATAAATTCATTAAAAATCTTACAATGTGATTTTCTGGATTTTTTTTTCTCATTTTGTCTGTCATAGTTGAAGTGTACCTATGATGAAAATTACAGGACTCTCTCATCTTTCTAAGTGGGAGAACTTGCACAATTGGTGGCTGACTAAATACTTTTTTGCCCCACTGTATGTCTTTTAGTCTTGAGGCGCTTTATCGAAGACACCTTGTTTTGACTGCAATGGCTCACACATCTGCTCAGACCATTTCTTATAAGAGGCAGAGATTTGAAAAGAACTGTGGAACAGTATTAAACCTTATAATGCATATATTGCTAATCTATCATGCAGGACCCTATACATGTAGTGGGGGAGGGTTTTATAGCCCTTCCCCTTCTATTAATACAACATAATCAATTATTAGAATACATCAATCATTTGGTGCAGCCCCTATCATGACCCCAAGGTCAGTTTCAATCATAATGTGTCCTCTGAAATCAAACAGATTTTGCAAATCCCCCAGATCCATTTGATCCCAGGGACGGCCTGCTAAAGGGAGAAACAACTCCTGAGGTTCCTGGAATGCTGGTGGGTGAGGTGAGTCTGTCTATATTCCCATTCCTCCTGAGTCCTGGGAAGAACCTCACGAGTTGGATAGACAATGGGATTAAGAAAACTAGAAATGCAGCAGTCTCACCTTCAGCACGATTTGTATCAGCTTCCACTTACACCATCACTCCAGCATGTTCAAGGGCAGTTAGTCATTTTTGTACAAATATAAACAGCAGCCAAAATCACCAATCCTCCTACAAGTATAGGAGTAAACAATGAAAACAAAGTTAACATCACTTCCCCCATGACATCTCCATATGTAGCATTAAACCAGTGACCAATTTTGTCAAAGACGGATTTTTCAGATTTTGAGAGAGTTTTACTAAGATCAGCAATCTTAGCAATTATTGCAGTCATATTCTCAGGGGAGTTCAACTGTCAGGCTCAACAATATCTAGTACGTTACAGTGTCCTCCTTCCTTTGCCGAGTAGGTTGTTTCTCATTACCTCTCTGCATAAAGTATAAAAACCCACATTCAAACTCCATCCTTCTCATAGGCTCTCAACCAGACTCCCGATCAGCTCAGTGGTTGATGTAGGCTTTTCAAATATTAAAACCTGGGTTCCTGACCTCTTAGTCTGATTTCCAATTTTTCTCACCATTTGTATCTATTTGTTGTTTTCCTCAAATCCCCAAAGGGGTCTTGTGGCTGAGCCAACAAGGAGACCCATGGAAAGGATGATGGGGAAAACAAACCCCAGACCGGTGTAATCTCTGTTTCCTAGTTATAGAACCTGCGTGTGAGTGTGAAATTATGTCCCCTCCTTCTGCTCATTGGCTAGAGCCTTCTTCTTCTTCTTCATCTTTCTTTCCGGCCTTTTGGTCTGGGCCCTCTGCTTCTGTCCTTTGGCTCAGACCTTCATCTAAAGGAGGAAGTTCTCAGGGCCCTGCTCTCCCTCCAGTCGCTCATCCATGGCTTCCACTCTGAGAGGTGCTTACAGTGGGAGAGATGATGGCAGCCGGACCTCTTCGCCACTCGCAGGGCTGTTGGTATTACCATGGTTACCTGGAATGGACCCATCCATCGTGGTTGGTTCCATTTTCGCTTGTGGACTCTGAGTTTCACCCAGTCTCCAACGCTGCGCATTTTCATGAGGACAAGGGGCAAGCATTCCACCCAGCTCATTTTTGTGGATTGGCAGGCTTTTGCAAGCCCCCCTTTTGCATGCCAGACAAAAGACGTAGCCATAAGCCAGAGCTAGGACAGAGAGCACACCCTCTCTCCCTCCACACTTGGTGATTGAGAATATCAGCCTGCTGCTGTTTCTCAAGATCAGTAGTTTAGGATGACAAACGACTAAAAATAGAATGCATGTGTGTGACAATGGGAAGCCGCCAATTTGGCCACCTCATCAGCTATGCTGTTACCAATACTAGCATAATCACTCCTACCCGTGTGTGCCTCAACCAAATAGCCAATTTGTTAGGTTTTCGCATAGTTTCAATCAACTGTTCAACATAAGGTCTCTTTTTAATAGGTGTGCCGGTGGTATTAATAAACCCTCTTGCTCTCCAAACCCCACACCAGGATAGACAACCCCCAATGGCATATGCTGAGTCTGAGTAGACAGTAAGGGTCTTCCTTCCCCAATTTACAAGCTGTTTTCAGAGCTAATAATTCTACCTGTTACGCTGATAAATGTTCTGGTAGGTGCTGTATAACCTCAATATCCCCTTCCACATCTACTACAGAAAATCCTACATGTTTCTGTCCTGTGCTTTGATCTATATACGCAGAACCATCAACAAACAGCACCATGTCAGGGTCAAGCAGAGGTTCATCAAATTAGTCTTTGTCCAGAATACATTCCTGGGCTGTCCCGTTACCCCTGTTACTGTTACTGATGATTTGCTCAGGGAAGCCCGAACAGTTTGTCCAGGTTTGCCTAAATAGGAACAGTGAGCTCCAGTGTCTATTAGAAATGGTAGGTAATGTCCATTAACATTTAGAGTACTCATTGGCTCTTCTCTTCCATCATTGAATTCGTACTGGGGACACTGGAGCAGGGGAATCGGGCGCCCTGTTGGTGTTCTGATTTCCCATTGGCCATGGCTGTCCTCTGTCATTAACTTGTCCTCCTTGTCCATAGGTAGGGCATTGGTGGGCCCTGGGGGGAATTTCCGGCCCCGGGCGAGTGGTACTGTGGCTGAGGAGCATACTGTTCAGTAGTGGGGTAGTACACTCCATGATGTGCATTAGTAAAGTTTCCTCGTCCTCTGCCAGGCTCAACATTTCCTCTGCCCCTGTTGCAACCCCTTTCTCTTTCATTTCCCCCACACTGCAAACTCACATGCCCCAACTTCCCACAGGTCCAGCATTGAGTGTTGTTCCAGTCACAAGGGGCTCTGGCGGGCCCACCTCTTCCAGTCCATGTTTGTGGGTCACCAAAAGGCAGAGTGTTGAAAAGCACATACCCTGCAGGAACCAGGTTCATGGTGACTGTGGGGGATCTGCAGGCTGTGGTTTTGGTGAGCCTGTAGAATCAACTTGAGCAGCCATCATATTGTGAGTAGAACCACCACTTCCTATCTCAATCTGAGCAAGCTGGGCCTTCTTCAGTGCAGTGTCTAGTCCTCCTTTTCTTGATTTCTCATCAGTCTTTAGTTTCTTCCAGTTTCTGAACCAGTGTCAGATACTCTTCTTTCTCTCCTCCAGTCCTTCTTCTTCTCTCTTTCTGTCTTCCTTCCCTTCCTGCTCTCTGAATAGGTCACCCATGGATGGTGGCACATTGTACATGTATTTTACTTCTTTAGTAGTTAGTATGTTTTCTACAGGCAGTCATGTGTCTAGGGTCTTCCAGCCTGCTTCTTTTTGTGGAGTGAGGAGGAAAACAATACAGGAGGAAAACAAACTGTAGCTAGCTTTCTGGTCATGCGCCTCTATCTAACAGTACACTTCAAGTGACCCTCGTTCAAGATGGCTTAACTTCTTCAACTTCTCAACTTCTTCATTACACAAAGGAAGCGATAGGAACTGCAAGAAGGTCCCTTAGAAATCTGGATTCCCAATGAAAACCCATTGAAAAGAGTGACCTCAAAAAAATAAAATCTGAATGGTTTGTCCTCTGGGTTTCGCCTGCTAAATACGTTCTGTTATACTCACAGACATGATTCAAACAGTTTTAGAAACTTCAGAGTGTTTTCTATCCAAATCTACTAATAATATTCATATCTTATCTTCTGGGGATGAGTAGTAGGCAGTTGAATTTGGGCATGCATTTCATCCGGACGTGAAAATATTGCCCGTCACCAAGAAGTTAATATACTTGCAGTCAAC
Organism: Oncorhynchus masou masou; assembly: GCF_036934945.1. Taxonomy (NCBI): domain Eukaryota; kingdom Metazoa; phylum Chordata; class Actinopteri; order Salmoniformes; family Salmonidae; genus Oncorhynchus; species Oncorhynchus masou. The sequence goes on along the minus strand of NW_027013704.1, from coordinate 521 downwards.
CCTGAAAACCTCTTAGGGATCCCTTAATGCTCCAATCCCGTTTGTGGGATAGTTTTGACAACATCCAGTGAAATTGCAGAGCGCCAAATTCAAACTACAGAAATATAAATGTTCAACATTCACGACAATATAAGCGTAATACATCAAAATGAAGTTTAAAGAAGAAAGGATCTAAACCTTCTGACCCAGATGTTTTTTGGGGTCAAGTTTAAGGAGCTCCTTTAGACTTGTGATAACTCTCTGTGGTTCCTACATCAATAGCTGTTAAATAGTCCGAAAATGTCGGAAACATTCACTTGCTTGACAATGCTGTAAGTATTATGACACAATGTGAGACCCATATGCAGACAGAGGAGGCAGATGGTTGGAGTTTAAGATATTTAATAATCAAAAAGGAGTAGGCAAGATTATGGTCGTGGGACAGGCAAAAGGTCATTACCAGTTCAGAGTCCAGGAGGTACAGAGTGGCAGACAGACTCAAGGTCAATACAGGCAGAATAGTCAGGCAGGCACAGAGTCCA
>NW_027013703.1:0-15418 GCF_036934945.1 Oncorhynchus masou masou | reverse complement strand
TTGATGTGATGAGGGTGGTCCCTGATGAATTTTCGATCACAAAAGGGGTCCCCCCCCCAAAAAAGACTTGAGAATCACTGGACTATGAAACAGGCTGATAGCTTGTCATTTAAAATGAACTTACATCCTCGAATAGTGTCTTTGACCTGCTGGTCCACGGTGTTCTGAAGCGAGGAGATCATCTCGTCCTTCTCATGACACAACTCCACGAGGTCGAAGAACTTCAGCTCCTGAGACTCCAGAGTCTACAAGAGAAAACACACAAAAAGAAGAAGGTTTGTCGGTACGACTCTCAGTTAACACAGACCTGAACTGCAGCATCATGTGGTATACGTAGTCTGTCCACGATTGACTAGGAAGAACCAAAATAAGTCACATTGCTGTGAAATACCCCATCCAAAATAAAAAATGCATTTGACAGTACCTCGTCAAGCTGTTCGTTTGATTGCGGTGCTCGTCTGCAATAATTTTCCAGTTCTGAAAATCAACGGAAGACAACGGACTAATCAACTAGAAGGAAACCTAGCATGTTCCATCACAGACACTGAAATTGTTTTTTAAATCAGGTTAACCGGTCTGCCTCTGTCATTGATGGCTAGTGAAAACTGCTGATTAACAGGTAATTGCTGAGTTCTACTGAAAGGTGAATGTGATAGAGTGCACCAGTGTTTAATAATAATGGTCCCGAGGACCCAAAAGGGTGTAACATCTTGGTTTTTAACATTACACACCCCATTCAAAAATCATCATCATCAAGTCTTTGTTTAGTGGACTCCATTGTGTCGTGCTAAAATGAAACAACCGGCCAGTTGGTTACCATTGGTTTTGACAGGCAGCTGCTCTGAGAGGTTGGAGACGGTGTCGCTACTTGGGTGGGCGACCACCAGACATTTCTTGGCCGTCTCGGCCGCCATCTTTATGACTGCCAGGTCGCTGCACATGGAGTCAAACATGCCTCCCAACGACGAGCTGTCCTTCTACACGAGACAATACACATGTTTAGTAATTCAGCAGAAGCTCTTATCCAGAGGGACTTACAGTACGTTCATCTTACGATAGCTAGGTGAGAGCACATGTCATAGTCAGTACGTGATTCCTCAATAGAGTAGTTATTAGCAAAGTCAGTGACAAGGCTATATATGATGGAGGTTGACACTGTTTGACGGCCAACGTGTCTAGTTTGGCCGTATTACCGTGGCTCGTTCTGCTCTGTCCAGTTCTTCATCGGTTCTTTCCAGCTCCTCTTGACTGGTGTTCTTGTTCACTAGATTCTTCAGGATCTCTAGACGCCTCTCCGCTCTCTCCTCGACAATCTCCTTCTCTTGGCCAGACGTTCCCTTCAAAAAGACAAAGAAATCAAGTTATTATAGCTACAGCTTGTTCAGTTTTATGCATTTAAAAACATTTACCTTTAAATCCCCCTTACTAATGTAAAGCTTTGAGTACCTCCTTTGATAGAAAAGCAATATATAAATCCAATCTATTACTATTTTAAAAAAGCAGCCCTACAAAAAGTATTACTTAAAACAAAACAGGCAGCGAAGAGCTCACTTGTAGTCGGTCTGCATTTCAGAGAAGAGCTCCGAGAACTCCTTTGTGATCTCGTCACGGATCCGGGATTCCAGAGCCAGGTTTTCAGACCTCTCCTCTCCCGGAGCTCCTTCATCTGGAGAGTTGGCTCTGAAAGGGTTAGCAAGGCATTAAAATACACTTCACACACACACACACACACATATTTTTTTTTTAAATAAAGCATCTGACCAAATTACACAAGACTTTTAATGAACTTTACATTCATAAAAAAGGGACCAGAGTTTTGACAATGTGACCTGATCAAACCAAAACTCTGGTCTCTTTAGACTAATAGAAGGCCTGAATCTTCCTCGAATTTCAGAACAACCAAATCAGGGCCTGGTAATGTAGGCGACTTCTGAGAACAGAGGTTAGTAGTGATGGGGAACAAATCAATCTGGTTACATAGCGGATATTATTTTTGACAATATATTGGGGTCTTTTTGACAATCTCATTTATTACATGTCTACTGGTAAATGGCCACCCATTTCACCACCTCATCCCCATACTGTTTTCCATTTATTCTTTTCTGCTCTTTTGCACACCAATATCTCTACCTGTACATGACCATCTGATCATTTATCACTCCAGTGTTAATCTGCAAAATTGTAAATATTCGCCTACCTCCTCATGCCTTTTGCACACAATGTATATAGACTCCCTTTTTCTTCTACTGTGTTATTGACTTGTTAATTGTTTACTCCATGTGTAACTCTGTGTTGTCTGTTCACACTGCTATGCTTTATCTTGGCCAGGTCGCAGTTGCAAATGAGAACTTGTTCTCAACTAGCCTACCTGGTTAAATAACGGTGAAATAAAATATTTAAAACATTTTTGCGCTAGTTGGCTGTCCCTGCACAAAAACTATTTTTTCCTTCATAGCTTGTTCTCCACCTTTTAAAAATAGGGAGCCAATTTGTTTTCAGCACTTATTTCCACAACGGATCAAAACTAGTTATTGTGACTCTTGTCCCTGTGCAGCAGACGTGTGGTGAGCAATATGTTCAGAACGCAAGTAAACAACAGTACCAAATCGCAATACATATTGTAATGGCACCTCAGTATGGTGATAATATGTTACGGTGAGGTCTCTCAGTATGGTGTTATGAGGTATGGCGTAATGAGGCCCCTCAATATGGTGTAATGAGGTCTGGTGTAATGAGATCCCTCAATATGGTGTCGAGAGGCCTGGTGTAATGAGGCCCCTCAATATGGTGTAATGAGGCCTGGTGTAATGAGATCCCTCAATATGGTGTCGAGAGGCCTGGTGTAATGAGATCCCTGGCAACACCCAGCTCTCGTAGCTAGGGGGGAGAGCCTTACCTCATAAGCATCTTTATCGATGAGAAACTTGTCATCGTCCACTCCTTGCATGGTCTCCTCAATCACGCTGTCCTCTTCCATGTCGCCAACGTCCTCCTGCACATCCTCCAGACTGGTCTCCCAGCCAACCAGGGAGCTCCTTCTCCGCCGACCCAACAGGTTCTTCCTGTCTGCGTGGTCGACGATCATGGACAGTTCCCGGGCCGACGTCTTGGCGGCGAGATGGGGACGGTCTTGGTGGTCAGCACCACCACCTTCTGAGCCACGGCGGAGAATCTTGAGCACGCTGAGCGTCTCGTCGTACATGGAAGCACACTGGTTGACGTTGACGACCATGCAGGCTTTGCCCCGCCCACAGAAGAAGCCCTGCAGGTAGTGGGTGAGCTTGCTCTCCCTGAAAGGGATGTGCTGTGGTAGCCTAGCAACAAGGGGCCGGTCAGAAAATAAATTGTATTTATTACGTTTGGACAGGGACGATGTACAACAAAAACACACTTCTCAGAGCACTGAGAAATGAGTTGAAGATTCAGCTAAAAGATTACGTATACCCCCCCCATATTAGGAAGGCGTTCCTAATGTTTTGTAGACTCTTTTACACATGTCAAAATGCAGACAAGGCTCACTTGGATTGCTGGCTTTGACGTAAGGCGTTGATGCACTTGCCCAGAGTCATCAGCGAAGTGTTGATGTTGCCGGCCTCTTTCAAACGCTCCCCTTTATTCTGCGTTTTAGCACACCGCTCTGACCCAGCCAGGTCACACAGGGACAGCCTGAACAGAAAGACAAAAACAGCCTTGCCTTTAGACACCCACAAGTACTGCACGGGACTCATATAAAAAGATATTTACTGTGTGCAAAAAAAATTAAAAATAAAAATAAAATGAATGAAATGTGCATTTCACTTACTCGCTGACAGAGTTAACGCGAGGAATCCGAGCATCTTCAATCCGCAGGATACGAACAGAAAATATGCTGTGGCTGAGCATAGGAACGGAACAGATTTTTTTTTTTTTTTTACAAGAGCTCAGCGGTCAATCTACTCTACTGTGTGAACTTGGCTCACGCAAGTGACTAACGGCTCAAAGAAACACTCAAATTACTAATTGATAAAAGGAAATGGACGTGCTTTAAATGATCATACCTCCTGCTCGAGAGGAGGTTGAGCTTTGTGCTGGCAAAGCTCTGGTTCTTCTTGGCTCACGCAAGTGACTAACAGCTCAAAGAAACACTCAAATTACTAATTGAAAAAGGAAATGGACGTGCTTTAAATGATCATACCTCCTGCTCGAGAGGAGGTTGAGCTTCGTGCTGGCAAAGCTCTGGTTCTTCTTCCCTAGCTTCATCACCTTGTAGGCTTCCTCCGCATTGTTCACTTGTATCCACTTCAGATCTGAAATTACACGCAGGAAGATTTGGTCCTTTGCAGCTCAGTTGGTAGAGCATGGTGCTTCTCCAACAGGATTGTGGGTCCGATTCCCAGGACAGATATATAAAGAACGTGTTATACAGCAATATATTTATATATATGTGTTTTACAACTCCAATGCATCTGTTACCTTTTACAAAGGAGTTGCCTTTGACATCCTGTGATAGCCGCAGCGTGGATCTCTTCAGGGCCCCGATCGGTACGGGATCCAGCAAGTCGTGAATATTCTCGTTGTAGATTTCACAGAAGGACACCCAAACTGAGAACTTGATGTGTGCGTCAACAACCAGACTGAAAGCGTCTTCAGTCACAGTCCTCTCAATGTCACTTAGTGCGGACCCTGTCAGAGAAACAAGTGGCGCGGTTAGCCTGTTTACAAACCCTCTTGTTGGGATAGAGGTCTATTGTGATGACAAACGATGCACCAAACTACCAGAGAGAGAGAGAGCGCGCAACGTGACAATCATGTATAAATGCAAAACATGAACATGCATGGTGATGTAACACCACATAAATGATGAATCTCCTTGCCTTGCAGGGTTGTCTTGCTTGTCTGGCTGGTGGAGCTTGTCTGGCTGGTGGAGCTTGTCGGGTTATCACTCTTTGGGGGAAGAGCAATGATATAATATAAATGATTAAACCCAAAGAAAAACTTAAGTAATGCAATGGCTTAATTTTTTTATAGATTTTTTTTTTTTATGAATTTGGGTTAATAAATCAACCCTGTACCTCCTTGAGGAGCCTGAAGAGATTTCTCTTGTTAGTGGCCTCTTCACTCTGCTGGTCTTTAGTGAGCCTGATGAACTCTCTGCATCGCTGTGGCTTGATGGTCATCTGGTTGTAAACATGGCCCTCAATGCTGTTGAAGATGACATTCAAAGACCTGGGGAGGATCCCTGCGTTGGTCTCTGGACCTAAAAAACAACAACAGGTGTTGAAGATTTGTTAATGTGTGAATCATGTCGTCTTAGTGTGTATTTTTGGGAGTTGGCCATAAAGAGCAGGGGTTGAAGGGTCAACATATGATTTGACTTTAAAAAGGATTGAGTTTCAGTGTCATTCAAACAGTGAATCTGTGCAACAGCGAACTCAGGCCAGTCCTTGTGTACAAGTAGGATGTTAGGACAAACAGCTGCAAGGCAAGAAAAGAAAAATCTAACCCAGAAATGTGAATGTCTTTCCGGCATTTGTGACTCCATATGTGAAAACCAGAGAATTTCCACCTTCCAAAACATCCTTGACCAGACTTCTCACTGTGCCATCAAACATCTCCCTCTGAGAGGTTTCTGGCCCCAACACCTGAGGACCAAAATAAATTAACAGTGTTGTTTGATAGATCCATCTTCTGTTCCTTATAAGGATTGTGGTTATTTATTTATTTTCTTGTGTGTTTTTGTTCTACTTTGTTAAAATGTGTTTTATACAGGGACAGTACACATTAAAATCAACATTACTGTAAATGTGTCAGGTTTAGTTGGCAGGCAATAATAAATAAATAAATATATATATATATATATATATAGTCCCTGGATGGCACTGACAGGCCCTGCTGAATGACCTGTGAGAACTGGAACCGTTGAGCTGTCTGAGGGACTGATTTGTCACTAAGCCTTGCTGAGAGGGAAGTCCTTGGAGCCTTGAGGAGCACCTTGTCTGGGGGCTCAATGGAAACGCAGTCCTTGAATTTGTACAGCAAAGGTCAACAAGTCAATGGTCAATTTAAAAAAAACTTTTGGTCAACAGTTATTATCAAAGGCTCTTGTTACCTGATGTGTGTGCTTCTTGTGAAAAAACTATTTCAAATACACAGGAACAGTGTGTTCAAATTACCTGCGATTCGCCATTTTCTCTCTTTCAATTGATGCGAACGGTCGGAATGCGGGAGGTACACCTGCAAGTGCTCGCTCTCTCCTAGGGCACGACTCCTGTGAGTGAAACTCTGATAAAAGGTCTTTCCTCAGGTCGTCGACGTTAATTTCTCTCTCCTCTGCGTTTTCCAATGTGCTGTGACAACCTGATTCTATCATCCTGGTGTCATATAATGTGGTGGGGACAAAGAAACAGGGTGTTGAGCAAAAACACTGGCTATAGTTAGTTAGTTACCAACGCACATTAGCAACTCGCTAGCTAACAAATCACCTTCGACATTAATAAACCGTAAGCAGATCACAGCACTAAAACAGGCGGAGTAGAACATGTTTTGTCGGCTTGAACGAAACAAATTGGTAACTACACTGACAGCTAGTTAACGTTGGCTAAACCACTATTGCCACGGCAACACAGCTAACTTAACGAGGTAGCTGTGTTAATCTTTTTTTTTTTTTTTTTACATAATGATGAGACATGCAAACCACTAACTTACCCAAATATATTCTAATCATTAGGGGAAAAAATGATATTAGGGTTTTTAATGTCTACTTACGTGACAGATCTTTTTCTTGTTTCGCAACGAAATTCCGTCTTCTGTTGTCGTCCGAAACTGTCCCGGTCTCATTTTTAAATTCGACCAATCGGGAGACTGATCTCACTGATTTGTTTTTAACCGGAAGTGCTCATAGAAGACGCTGTCAAATATTGATTCTGTTTCAAACAAACCTTTGCATCTAGTGATTTTGTGTGATATATATGTATTTCTGAATATTATATTATCCATACGCCCACGTTCCTATGATTGACTTCAATCTCTGCATCAACACTTTTTTTTAAATATATTTTTTTCCTTTTAAGTCAATCTTGAATTGAGATCTAGGAAAGGGAAGGAGAAGAGAAAATACAGTTAGGGAAGGGAGCAAGTGAAGAAGGAAAGGAAACTAGAATAGGAGGAAAGGAAAGGGTGTTAGAAAAAATTAGAGCTTGGAGCAAAGGGTAGGGTGGGGGGGAAGGGATAAAAGAAAGGAGGCTAGAAATTAAGATAAGAACACGAGCTAGGAAGGCCAAGTGTAACGGATGTGAAACGGCTAGCTAGTTAGCGGTGGTGCACGTTAAATAGTGTTTAAATCGGTGACTCACTTGCTCTGAGACCTTGAAGTAGTGGTTCCCCTTGCTCTGCAAGAGCTGCAGCTTTTGTGGAGCGATGGGTAAAAGATGCTTCGTGGGTGACTGTTGTTGATGTGTGCAGAGGGTCCCTGGTTCGAGCCCGGGTCGGGGCGAGGGACGGTCTAAAGCTATACTGTTACACAAGGATATGAGGAAATGGTTCTAGGAAAGCTAAGGAGAGGAGGAAAGGGAGCTAGGATTATGCAAAGAGAGATTACAGGGTAGCCTAGTGGTTAGAGCGTTGGACTAGTAACCGGAAGGTTGTGAATTCAAACCCCCGAGCTGACAAGGTACAAATCTGCCGTTCTGCCCCTGAACAGGCAGTTAACCCACTGTTCTCAGGCCGTCATTGAAAATAAGAATGTGTTCTTAACTGACTTGCCTGGTTAAATAAAGGTAAAATTAAAAAAAAAAAAAAAAAAATGAAAATTACATGTATGTGGTAGTGATTCACCAAAAGTTAGTGCTTTGTGGAATCCTTGGGACGTCCCTAACTAACCCCTCAACCAGCTGGGCTCCAACCCTGTTCTTTGAAACCTACAGGATGGTAGCTCTTCACTCCAACACTCTACTACACCTGATTTTAATAATTAGCTGGTTGATAAGCTGAATCAGGTTAGTTACAACTGGGGTTGGAGTGAAAACATGCACGGTAGCTCTCCAGGAACAGGTTTGGAGAGCCCTACCCTACAGCAGGGGAATTCAACCCTACGAGGCCCGGAGCCTGCTGGTTTTCTGTTTTACCTGATAATTCATTGCACCCACCTGGTGTCCCAGGTCTAAATCAGTCCCTAATTAGAGGGGAATCACCCACCTGGTGTCCCAGGTCTAAATCAGTCCCTGATTAGAGGGGAATCACCCACCTGATATCCCAGGTCTAAATCAGTCCCTGATTAGAGGGGAATCACCCACCTGGTGTCCCAGGTCAAAATCAGTCCCTGATTAGAGGGGCATCACCCACCTGGTGTCCCAGGTCTAAATCAGTCCCTGATTAGAGGGGGAATCACCCACCTGGTGTCCCAGGTCTAAATCAGTCCCTGATTAGAGGGGGAATCACCCACCTGGTGTCCCAGGTCTAAATCAGTCCCTAATTAGAGGGGAATCACCCACCTGTTGTCCCAGGTCAAAATCAGTCCCTGATTAGAGGGGAATCACCCACCTGATATCCCAGGTCTAAATCAGTCCCTGATTAGAGGGAATCACCCACCTGGTGTCAAAATCAGTCCCTGATTAGAGGGGAATCACCCACCTAGTGTCCCAGGTCTAAATCAGTCCCTAATTAGAGGGGAATCACCCACCTGGTGTCCCAGGTCAAAATCAGTCCCTGGGATTGGGGAATCACCCACCTGGTGTCCCAGGTCAAAATCAGTCCCTGATTGAGGAATCACCCACCTGGTGTCCCAGGTCTAAATCAGTCCCTGATTAGAGGGGAATCACCCACCTGGTGTCCCATGGCTAAATCAGTCCCTGATTAGAGGGGAATCACCCACCTGGTGTCCCATGGCTAAATCAGTTGCTGATTAGAGGGGAATCACCCACCAGTTGTCCCAGGTCTAAATCAGTCCCTGATTAGAGGGGAATCACCCACCTGGTGTCCCAGGTCTAAATCAGTCCCTGATTAGAAGGGAATCACCCACCTGGTGTCCCAGGTCTAAATCAGGCCCTGATTACTGGGGGGAATCACCCACCTGGTGTCCCAGGTCTAAATCAGGCCCTGATTACTGGGGGGAAAGGAAAAAACGTAGTGGATCGAGCTTTGAGGTCCAGAGTTAAGTGAGGACTCTGGAGGAAAAATTATACATCACAGAATGAAGGGAACCATTACATAAAGTGTAAGTATTGCTGTTTACCATTGGTGAGATGATAGAAAAAAACCATCACAGAATGAAGGGGTACAGTAATTGTTTACCTTGGGGTTAATCCTGACCACATGGCCACAGCTGGCAGAACCCAAGAAATCATAAATTCAGTGCACAGCCGCATGCAACCAGATCATAATGCCCATCGGACAAACACCAAAGCTCTCAGTATAGTGGATGCAGACCTTTAGATGTTGTACACACACTAATTGTCTCATTCAAAACTTTATCTGCAATGTTATATTCCCTTTTGCGCGACTCAGCGGTTTCCCCCTATACAGCTGTTCCATTCTCTGTGTAGCCTGCTGCTACAGGTAACAGCCAAAATAAAAGGAAACACCAAGTGAAAGTGTCTTAGGGAGAAGGTCAGACCTGGCCGTGTGGTGCCAGGACAACAACCTCTCCCTCAATGTGATCAGACAAAGGAGCTGATTGTGGACTGGGAAAAGGAGGACCGAGCACGCCCCATTCTCATCGCGGGGCTGCAGTGGAGCAGGTTGGAGAGCTGTCCACATCACCAACAAACTATAATGGTCCAAAAACACCAAGACAGTTGTGAAGAGGGCACCGGGCAAAGCCTATTCCCCTCAGGAGACTGAAAAGATTTGGCATGGGTCCTCGTGATCCTCAAAAGGTTCTACAGCTGCACCATCGAGCATGGTTAGTCACTGCCTGGTATGGCAACTGCTCGGGCCTCTGACTGCAGGCACTACAGAGGGTAGTGCTGTATTTACCCAGTACATCACTGGGGCCCAGCTTCCTGCCATCCAGAACCTCTATACCAGGCGGTGTCAGAGGAAGGCCCTAAAAATTATCAAGACTCAATCCACCCTACTCATAGACTGTTCTCTTTGCTACTGCAAGGGCAAAGCGGTACCGAAACGCCAAGTCTAGGTCCAAGAGGCTTCTTAAACAGCTTCCACCCCCAAGCCATAAGACTCCTGAACACCAAATCAAATGGCTACCGAGATTATACCCCCATTTTTACACCGCTGCTACTCTCTGTTGTTATCATCATAGGCACTTTAATAACTCTACCTACATGTACATATTAACTCAAATAACCGGTGTCCCCCGCACATTGACTCTGTACCGGTACACCACTTGTATATAGTCTCGCTATTGTTATTTTTACTGCTCTTTAATTACTTGTTTAACTTTGATTTCTTATTTTTACCATAATTTTTTTGTTAAACTGTATTGTTGGTTAAGTGTTTGTAAGTAAGCATTTCACTGTGAGGTCTACACCTGTTGTATTCGGCACATGTGACCAATACAATTTGATTGGATCTTAATGAGCTGCCAGAAAAGCTTCAATGCGCTTTAGCATAGATTCTACAAGTGTCTGCAACTTCCTGTGTAGAAGCACATCATTCTTTCAATATTGTATCCCTCAGTTACCTACATGCTTGTCGTCCTGACCAGGGTCTTGACCAGACTGCAGTTCGGTGTCGTAACTGACCTCAGTGGGTAAATACTCACCTTAGATGGCCACTGGCACGCTGGAGAAGTGTGCTCTTTAACGGATGAATCCTGGGTTTTAACTGTACTGGCCTGATGGCAGACAGCGTGTATGGCGTTGTGTGGGTGAGCGGGGTTTGCTGATGTCAACGGTTGTGAACAGAGTGCCGCGTGGTGGGGCGAGGGTATGGGCAGGCATAAGCTACGAACAACAAACACAATTGCATTTTATAGTTGGAAATTTGAGTACACAGAGATACTGTGATGTGATCCTGAGGTCCATTGTCGTGCCATTCATCCGCCGCCATCACCTCATGTTTCAGCATGATAATGAACGACACACCATGTTGCAAGGATCTGTTCACAATTCCTGGAAGCTGAACATGTCCCAGTTCTTCCATGGCCTGCATACTCACCATGTCACCCATTGAGCATGTTTTGAGTATTCTGAATCAACGTGTACGACATGGTGTCTTTCCAAGTCCAGCAACTTCACACAACCATTGAAAAGGAGTGGGACAACAGTCCACAGTTAACAGCCTGATCAACTTTATGCAACGGAGAAGTCGCTGCTGCACATAAAATGTATAACATTTATTTTACCAGGTAACTTCTGACTGAGAACACATTCTCATTTACAGCAACAACCTGGGAATAGTTACAGGGGATGAATGAGCCGGCAACTGGGGATTATTAGGTGACCATGATGGTTTGAGGGCCAGATTGGGAATTTAGCCAGACACCAGGGTTAACACCCCTACCTACAATATGCCATGGGATCGTTAAAGACCTCAGGGAGTCTGGACACCCGTTTAACATCCCATCCGAAAGATTTGAGACCCTACCCAGGGTAGTGTCCCCAATCACTACCCTTGGGTATTGGTATATTTTCGAGACCAGAGGAAAGAGTGCCTCCTACTGGCCCTCCAACACCACTCCCAGCAGCAGGTCTCCCATCCAGGAACTGACCAGGACCAACCCTGCTTAGCTTCAGGGTGGTATGCTGCTGGCTAAATGGTGGTCACACCCGACACTGATTGGTTTTCTGTCCCCACGCACCTACCATTTTTTTATGTTGGTATCTCAATCAAATCAAATGTATTTATAAAAACCCTTTTTACATCAGCTGATGTCACAAAGTGCTGTACAGAAACCCAGCCAAAAAAAACAAACAGTAAGCAATGCAGGTGTAGAAGCACGGTGGCTAGGAAAACTCCCAGAAAGGCCGGAACCTAGGAAGCAGTGGTGGAACTAGTTTTCTACATGGGGTGGCCAGGGCTACTTCAGGGGCTCCATAGACCATGATAGAAAATGTGTGTGTAACCCTAACCTGGCATCTAAGGAGCATGAATGAATCCTATGATTGTCATTAGGAGGTAGAAGATAATTCACTGAACCCGGAGTTCTTCAATGCGCCAGATAGTGAGGCCCATAAGGGTTACTAATTATAATTCAATGAGGTCCATAGGCATTACACTAGAATTCAATGTGAGGTCCATAAGGGTTACTACACTAGAATTCAATGTGAGGTCCATATGTTACTACACTAGAATTCAATGTGAGGTCCATTAGGGTTCCTACACTAGAATTAATGTGAGGTCCATAAGGGTTACTAGCACTAGAATTCAATGTGAGGTCCATTAGGGTTCCTACACTAGAATTCAATGTGAGGTCCATAAGGGTTACTACACTAGAATTCAATGTGAGGTCCATATTAGGGTTACTACACTAGAATTCAATGTGAGGTCCATTAGGTTACTACACTAGAATTCAATGTGAGGTCCATAAGGGTTACTACACTAGAATTCAATGTGACAGATAGTGAGGTCCATAAGGGTTACTACACTAGAATTCAATGTGACCATAAGGGTTACTACACTATAATGTAATGTGAGGTCCATAAGGGTTACTACACTAGAATTCAATGTGAGGTCCATATGGTTACTACACTAGAATTCAATGTGAGGTCCATAAGGGTTACTACACTAGTTCAATGTGAGGTCCATATAAGTTACTACACTAGAATTCAATGTGAGATAGTGAGGTCCATAAGGGTTACTACACTAGAATTCAATGTGAGATCCATAAGGGTTACTACACTAGAATTCAATGTGAGGTCCATAAGGGTTACTACACTAGAATTCAATGTGAGGTCCATAAGGGTTACTACACTAGAATTCAATGTGAGGTCCATAAGGGTTACTACACTAGAATTCAATGTGAGGTCCATAAGGGTTACTACACTATAATTCAATGTGAGGTCCATTAGGGTTACTACACTAGAATTCAATGTGAGGTCCATTAGGGTTCCTACACTAGAATTCAATGTGAGGTCCATAAGGGTTACTACACTAGAATTCAATGTAGCAGATAGTGAGGTCCATTAGGGTTACTACACTAGAATTCAATGTGAGGTCCATTAGGGTTACTACACTAGAATTCAATGTGAGGTCCATAAGGGTTACTACACTAGAATTCAATGTAGCAGATAGTGAGGTCCATTAGGGTTACTACACTAGAATTCAATGTGAGGTCCATAAGGGTTACTACACTAGAATTCAATGTGAGGTCCATTAGGGTTACTACACTAGAATTCAATGTGAGGTCCATAAGGGGATTTACTACACTAGAATTCAATGTGAGGTCCATAAGGGTTACTACACTAGAATTCAATGTGAGGTCCATAAGGGTTACTACACTAGAATTTAATGTGCCAGATAGTAGAGGTCCATAGGGTTACTACACTAGAATTCAATGTAGGGTCCATAAGGGTTACTACACTAGAATTCAATGTGAGGTCCATAAAAGTTTACTACACTAGGAATTCAATGTGAGGTCCATTAGGGTTACTACACTAATTCAATGTGAGGTCCTGGGGTTACAACACTATAATTCAATGTGAGGTCCATAAGGGTTACACAGAATTCAATGTGAGGTCCATAAGGGTCCCTTCCTAGTGAGGTCCATAGGGGTTCCTACACTAGAATTCAATGTGAGGTCCATAAGGGTTACTACACTAGAATTCAATGTGAGGTCCATAAGGGTTACTACACTAGAATTCAATGTGAGGTCCATAAGGGTTACTACACTACAATTCAATGTGAGGTCCATAAGGGTTACTACACTAGAGTGTCCATAAGGGTTACTACACTAGAATTCAATGTGAGGTCCATTAAGGTTACTACTAGGATTCAATGTGAGGTCCATAAGGGTTACTACACTAGAATTCAATGTGAGGTCCATAAGTTTACTACACTAGAATTCAATGTGACAGATAGTGAGGTCCATAAGAGGTTTCCTACACTAGAATTCAATGTGAGATCCATAAGGGTTACTACTAGAATTCAATGTGACAATGAGGTCCATAAGGGTTACTACACTAGAATTCAATGTGAGGTCCATTAGGGTTACTACACTAGAATTCAATGTGAGATCCATAAGGGTTACTACACTAGAATTCAATGTAGCAGATAGAATTCAATGAGGTCCATTAGGTTACTACACTAGAATTCAATGAGGTCCATAAGGGTTACTACACTAGAATTCCAATGTGAGGTCCATAAGGGTTACTACACTAGAATTCAATGTGACAGATAGTGAGGTCCATTAGGTTACTACACTATAATTCAATGTGAGGTCCATAAGGGTTACTACACTAGAATTCAATGTGAGGTCCATAAGGGTTACTACACTAGAATTTAATGTCAGATATGGTGAGGTCCATAAGGTTACTACACTATAATTCAATGTGAGGTCCATAAGGGTTACTACACTATAATTCAATGTGAGGTCCATAAGGGTTACTACACTAGAATTTAATGTGCCATTAGACTAGAATTCAATGAGGTCCATTAGGGTTACTACACTAGAATTCAATGTGAGGTCCATAAGGGTTACTACACTAGAATTCAATGTGAGGTCCATAAGGGTTACTACACTAGAATTCAATGTGAGGTCCATTAGGTTACTACACTAGAATTCAATGTGAGGTCCATAAGGGTTACTACACTAGAATTCAATGTGAGGTCCATAAGGGTCACTACACTAGAATTCAATGTGAGGTCCATTAGGGTTCCTACACTATAATTCAATGTGAGGTCCATAAGGGTTACTACACTAGAATTCAATGTGAGGTCCATTAGGGTTACTACACTAGAATTCAATGAGGTCCATAAGGGTTACTACACTAGAATTCAATGTGAGGTCCATAAGGGCCATTACACTAAGCAACATTGGAGTCCATAAGGGTTACTACACTAGAATTCAATGTGAGGTCCATTAGGGTTACTACACTAGAATTCAATGTGAGGTCCATTAGGGTTACTACACTAGAATTCAATGTGAGGTCCATAAGGGTTACTACACTAGAATTCAATGTGAGGTCCATAAGGGTTACTACACTAGAATTCAATGTGCCAGATAGTGAGGTCCATAAGGGTTACTACACTATAATTCAATGTGAGGTCCATAAGGGTTACTACACTAGAATTCAATGTGAGGTCCATAAGGGTTACTACACTAGAATTCAATGTGAGGTCCATTAGGGTTACTACACTAGAATTCAATGCAGGTCCATAAGGGTTACTACACTAGAATTCAATGTGAGGTCCATAAGGGTTAATACACTAGAATTCAATGTGAGGTCCATTAGGGTTACTACACTAGAATTCAATGTGAGGTCCATAAGGGTTACTACACTAGAATTCAATGTGAGGTCCATAAGGGTTACTACACTAGAAT
>NW_027013702.1:0-15418 GCF_036934945.1 Oncorhynchus masou masou | reverse complement strand
ATCGTCCCCTTGGAAGGAACCCAAAATAAACTCAAATCACATGTGCTGAATACAACAGGTGTAGACCTTACAGTGAAATGCTTACTTACGACCCCTCACCAACAGTTCAGTTTCAACAAAATACAGAAAAGAATAAGAGATAAAACTCATCTCCAACAGGAAAAGCGTGTAAAATAATTGTGATCCATAATTTTCGTTAGCCAAAAACACTATTTTCCAACCCCATATGGGAACGTATCAACAACCAAGTTGTACTTACGGTTATGCACAATTTTGAGAAACTCCTGCAATATCAGTATGCTTTCCACCTCACTACAGAGCTTCTTCAGGGTTCACAAAGACAGGCATGTTGTTGGATCAGGGCCGGGTCCCCAATGTCATGCTATAGTACATTTGGGTTGGCACATCTGAGAATTAACTCTGATATTTTTGTTAGCAGGGCAAGTATGTCAATATAATTGCTTAAAAGTGTCAGTTGCTGTATAAAAATAATGATGATTACTTCATCATTGCCGAATTGGAAATATGAATTATCAAACCAAAATGTGCACTCCTTTGTTAATATATATTGGGAATAATTCACTTAGTGGTGAGGCATGGAATAATAAAACATGTATATTTTGTCAGGCTGAATGTTTGAAATATGAGTAGGAGATTTGAGTCATGCTTCTCTTCAGTAGTGGAATAAAGACAATTAGCACTTGAATGTTGTCAAGAAATACTGGAGTGATGTAAGATTGTTATTAATATTGATTATAGACTAATTTATTATTCTGCGTCCATGTGTATAGGCTGCAAGTACATTAAAATTAAGTTAAATGACCAGAAAAACATCTTCTCAACTTTCAATTTCAACAGAATGTATATTGGACTTCGGACTTAGTCTTATTTTCAACCTCTTTTCAATTACATTTTGCTCAGTGGGTTATTTAATTGATATCATGAAACAACTCCCTCATGTATGTTTTTTCTGATGTTTGATCAGATGTCTTTTATCAGAGTATCTCTTGTCACATTGATCACAGCTATGAGGTTTCTCTCCTGTGTGTGTTCTCTGGTGTGTAATAAGATGGGTCGATGTAGTAAAACTCTTTCCACATTCATCACAGCTATAAGGTTTATTTCCTGTGTGTGTTCTCTGGTGTTTAGTCAGACCCCCAGACTCAGTAAAACTCTTCCCACACTGATCACAGCTATATGGTTTCTCTCCTGTGTGTGTTCTCTGGTGTGATGTCAGATGGCCAGATCGACCAAAACTCTTCTCACATTGAACACAGCTATAAGGTTTCTCTCCTGTGTGTATTCTCTGGTGTAGAGTCAGATAGCTAGATGTAGCAAAACTCTTTCCACATTGACCACAGCCATAAGGTTTCTCTCCTGTGTATTCTCTGGTGTAGAGTCAGATAGCTAGATGTAGTAAAACTCTTTCCACATTGACCACAGCTATAAGGTTTCTCTCCGGTGTGCATTCTCTGGTGTGATATCAGGTTTGTTGACTGAGTAAACTCTTCCCACATTGATCACAGCCATAAGGTTTCTCTCCTGTGTGTTCTCTGGTGTGATATCAGGTTGGTTGACTGAGTAAAACTCTTCCCACATTGATCACAGGCATAAGGTTTCTCTCCTGTGTGTGTTCTCTGGTGTAGAGTCAGATAGCTTGATGCAGCAAATCTCTTCCCACATTGATCACAGCTATAAGATTTCTCTCCTGTGTGTATCCTCTGGTGTAAAGTCAGACGACCAGATGTAGCAAAACTCTTCCCACATTGATCACACCTATAAGATTTCTCTCCTGTGTGTGTTCTCTGGTGATTAGTCACAGCCCCAGACTCAGTAAAACTCTTCCACACTGATCACAGCTATATCGTTTCTCTTCTGTGTGTGTTCTCTTGTGTGATGTCAGATGGCCACATTGAACACAGCTATAAGGTTTATCTCCGGTGTGTATTCTCTGGTGTGATATCAGGCCGGTTGACTGAGTAAACCTCTTCCCACATTGACCACAGCTATAAGGTTTCTCTCCTGTGTGGACTCTCTGATGAATGTTAATGTCTGATGAGGTGAATCTGTTCCCACAGTCAGAGAAGCAGTGAGTTCTCTTCCCCGTGGATCTCTGCAGGTGTTTATTGAGGTGTTCTGATCTGGAGAGACTCTTTGCCTCGTCAGCATCATGAAGTTGTTGAGGCTCCCAGAGGATCCACGATAGTCCCAGATCTCTCCTGTGTGAACAACAAAGTCAGACAGATGTTTGAAGGCCCACAACAGCGGTAAGCCACTGTAAAAGGTGATGTCAATTGTTGTACAACATCATGGCTTTGCTGTTGGCGTCTGTAATGAATGTTTCAGATTATTTAACAATTTTCTTAAAATGAGCAAGAACAGTCATATTTTGTATTGTTTTCACATAGGTAGTAACATGGATGATTGTAGACTAGAACAAGTTATTCGGGTGTTGTTGAAACTCTAAGCAGTGTGCAAGATTACTTTTGGCCTCCAATATAGGCCCCTTTATGTGTTTGCCAAAATTGCAGCACGAGTGCAATTTGATTGCAGAAACTCCTCCCTGCTAAACTCCTCCCTGCTATAGTATTAAGAATTGTGTGTAACTATTGAAGAACAGCGTTAATGACAGTATCCATTTGGGTGTTGTCAATAAAGTTGACTTTTGTATTTCACCTTTATTTAACCAGGTAGGCCAGTTGAGAACAAGTTCTTCATTTACAACTAAGATCTGGCCAAGATAAAGCAAAGAAGTGTGACAAAAACAGAGATACACGTGGGATAAACAAAATGCACAGTCAATAACACAATAGAAAAATCTATATACAGTGTGCAAATGGAGTAAGGAGGCACGACAATGAATAGGCCTTAGTAGCAAAGTAATTACAATTTAGCAAATTAACACTGGAGTGATAGATGTGCAGATGATGTGCAAGTAGAAATACTGGTGTGCAAAAGAGCAACAAAAGTAAATAAAAACATGGGGATGAGGTAGACGTAGGATGGGCTATTTACAGATGGGCTGTGTACAGCTGCAGCAATCGATAAGCTGCTCAGATAGCTGATGCTTAAAGTTAGTGAGGGAGATATATGTCTCCAACTTCAGCTAATTTTGCAATTCCTTCCAGTCATTGGCAGCAGAGAACTGGAAGGAAAGGTGGCCAGAGGAGGTATTGCTATGCTGACCAGCGAGCTGAGATAAGGGGGGACTTTACCTAGCAAAGACTTATAGATGACCTGGAGCCAGTGGGTTTGGCAACGAGTTTGTAGTGAGGGCCAGCTGACAAGAACAAAACAGGTCCCAGTGGTCAACCAAATACATCTTGTACATGTATTTTAGTTGGGGACAGCACTGGAACATGATTCTGGGGCTCCCGAAAGTGGCACAGCAAACACACGATCTCAGTGCTTGAGGTATCACTACAGACACACTGGTTCAAATCCAGGCTGTATCACAAAAGGCTGGAATGGGAGTCCAATAGGGCGGCGCACAATTGGCCCAGCGTCATCCAGGGTAGGCAGGCATTGTAAATAGGAATATGTTATTAACTGACTTGCCTAGTTAAATAAAGGTTACATTTAAATAAATAAAAAATGGTGTTTCATGACAAAACATTTTTTACAAACTGGCCAAGGCGCCAACTTTGAAGGGTTTAAAACAAAGGTTTCAAACCAATTCATGAATGTAATTGAATCTAGGTATGTCTTGCCTTTATTGTAAGGGCATGACATTTTGGGGGCTGAATATGATACAATGACTTATCAACAGCTCTAATAATTTGACCCCCACAGGAAATCTACCACTGGCAATTCTAGAATATACTAGATAGCCCTAGAAATCTGGTTAAACTATCATTATGACCTCATGGATGAATTCTAGAATATACTATATAGCCTAGAAATCTGGTTAAACTATCATTATGACCTCATGGATGAATTCTCTAGAATATACTATATAGCCTAGAAATCTGGTTAAACTATCATTATGACCTCATGGATGAATTCTAGAATATACTATATAGCCTAGAAACCTGGTTAAATTATCATTATGACATCACGGATGGCCAGTCCTTGTATTCATAGTGTAGTGAATTCAGGGGTAGCCCTGAGCTGAACTAAAACCTGGATCTAGCGACTGTCAAGCCAACACCTTATAACTGTTACGCCATGTGGCGTCTGAAGTTCGTGGACGAGGTCGCTAGGCGTTGGGTTACGGTTTCTAAAATATAATTCTCTATGAATTTGAGTGGTTACACTTCTCCTTCTCCATCCCTCAGCTGTTTACCAAACCAGGTCTCTGGGCAGCCATTTTGTTGCTGTTTAAAAAACCCACACAACCCAGCAATCTGCAGTTCAAACAATAACAAATCTGTCATTCCACCACTGTTTTGGAAATAAAATTATTATGGGGTTGGAGAAATGTAACTACAGACAGACAGACCTATGGATGCAAGGACTGACCATCCATGATATCAACATTATAGTTTTAACCATGTTGAGGCGATTTGAGTGTTGATTTACATTGTTTCTAAACATTATAGTAAAAAAAGCTTATTTGGGGTTCTGATGGGGTACAACAGTTGAACTAAGCGCATGAGGCATGTGTTATATGTGTTATATTCTTCAAGAATCAATGTCTATAAATAAATAATTTAAAAGTCACAATATGGATGTAGCAATTGCAGATTTCTGCTTTAACACTTAACATCAGCTCAACTGCAGAGTTTGTGCCTCTTGTTTTTAAGACAGTACTTACTAGTGTTAATCAGGGAACGGTTTCTCAAAACCATCTTATGGCTAAATTCATCGTTAGAACCATTGGATGCCTTAAGATGCGTTTGGGAAACAGGGCCCAGATATCCAGTTTCATCCTCTTCTTCCTCCTCCTTTTTCGATGTAAGAGTCATCTCCTCCTCCTCTTTCACGCCATAAACTGCACAATCCTCTTCTTTACTTTAACATCCTCCTCTAACACTCTGAACGCGTCTTCCTCTTCTTTTACAGTAAAGGCCTCATCCTCTACTTTCTTGTTTTACTGTGATATCTCCCTCTTCTTTAGCAGGATAGCAGCTTAGTGACCGCATGGTCGGAGATGTTAGCTAGGCTAATGCTAACGTAACCAGACCGCTCGCTGACTAATAACAATACCGTAAATATGAAATCAAATCGGATAACTAACTAGACGACAAACGTGGGTTTAAACAGCAGCTAATAAACACGAAAGCGTTTAAAGAGCTTTATTGGTTCAGCTTTTTTGTCTAGCAAGCTACCGAGGTGTCAGACTAACTATTATTGCTTCTGAAAGCTGTTGAAAGAAGCGTCCCGTCCATTAGATTATACGTCACACCAACAGCATCGCCTTAAATTCGCCGACTGCCATCTGCTGACTGGAGTGGGTAACGCAGTTGAGTAAAATGTATATTTTATCTTCAGATAACAAGTTAAAGTGTAGAAAGCATGAGTTTTTACTCACCAGTGTAACAATACAGTGTGGTTAAAGACTTAGTACGCTAGTTGTAGACACGATGTGATTACCTATAAGTACAAACAGTTATGTTTTTGCGTTATTACATATTTATTAATTTATTTTGTGAACTCTTCCAACTACCCACAATGCTGTATTTCCTCAATCATATGGATGATCAACTCTGCTAATGAGTTGTATGCCAGTGTAACAGTGTAATGAAGTTACATTTTTTTAAATATATTTAACCTTTATTTAACTAGGCAAACAGTTAAGAAACAAATTCTTATTTACATTGACGGCCTGCCCCTGCCAAACCCTAACCCAGAGACGTTGCTGGGCCAATTGTACGCTGCCCTATGCGACTCCAAATCACGGCTTGTTATGATACAGCCTGGTTTTGAACAAGGGGCTGTAGTGACGCCCCTAGCACTGAGATGCCGTACCTTAGACTGCTGTGCTTCTCGTGTGTTTACATTACACTCAGTGTAATACACTCAGTGATAAAGGTATGATTCACCTGCACATCAGATTTTTTGGAGAATTTGAAAATTGACTGGTCCTGGGATAGAAATGTATAGTTGACATTACATCATAAAATTCAACTTTTAAATCATACATTAGCAATTTATGTTTGAGTAACTACTGTTGTTGGTTTGGCGTCAAATAAACCTCTTTTATATGTTTCTTGCAATCTCAGATTTCCATGTGGGTTTTATGCTAAAGTTCCCTCTCAAGTTGGTAGCAAACTGGAAAATGCATCTTCTTTACCCTGTTGACTACTGATCGTTCATCCACACCGTGTGTCTCATCAATGCAGGTAATTTATTACAAATGTATAAAAAGTATATGTTTTATAAACTCATGATCACCAGCCAGTTTATTTGCCCGGTTTTGTAAGTTTATGTGTATTATACTTATTCTGCCACCAGAGGTGGACATTGAGTAATCTTTCAAGTTAATTTGATAATTTTGATACTATAATGGATGACAGTATATTCTGATGAAGTGAATATGAGACACATGGAAATAATGTATTTATTTTTATTATGGTAAATTATGAATTAGTAGAAATTGTTAAATCCACTATACGATCACAATAACTTTGATAGACATTTCAACTGTTTTTTTGTCAGTATATTATAGGGCAGATTTATGGAGAATTGCTGTGGGAGTGCTATTTATATCCTGTCACTACTGATCATCCATCCATACTGTATGTGTCCCATCATTGCAGCTTTGAAATACATGAACTATCCATGCACCTTCCTGTGTTGACTCACTGACTTGAGAGACGGACCAGGAAGATCACAATAGGTCGATATCTAGCTTTCTAAGCTTGCAAACATTAAAACACCCATCTCCATTAACTTCATCACACCTGCCCAGACCCACTAGAACACAGCCCCATCTCCATTAACTACATCACACCTGCCCAGACCCACTAGACCCACACCCCCCATCTTCATTAACTACATCACACCTGCACAGACCCACTAGAACACACTCCATCTCAACGCCTGCATCAGCACCATTTTATTTCTCCGTCGCACACTCACTTTCAACTTTTAGATAATAAAGCATTTTACCATTCTATTGAATTAACAACAGATGATTGATTTCCAGGTTTTAAGTATAATATTTAAGATTAGAAAAGTATCATCCAAACCTTTCGGGTATCTCATTGCATCATCATATGCTATATCTTGAAATATACAGACAGACGGATTAAAAGTCATTTACATTGTACAATTGTACTTCTGACAGCCAACATTAACTCCTCCTATAACTTTATGATGTCATAACATTCCCAGAAGGATTATTGAGTCATTGTTAGACAGACCAGCAAGATCTACTGTCTCTATTATATTATGACAGACAAGCTAGATCTACTGTCTCTACTATATTATACAGTCCAGATAGATCTACTGTCTTTATTGTATTATGAAAGACCAGCCAAATCTACTATCCCAATTATATTATGACAGACCACATAAATCTACTGTCTCTATTATATTATGACAGACCTGCAAGATCCACTGTCTCGAATGTATTATGACAGACCAGCTATAGCTACTGTCTCTACTATATTCTGACAGACCATCTAGATCTACTGTCTCTATTATATTATGACAGACCAGGCAAGACCTAACTGTCTCTATTATATTATGACAGACCAGGTAGATCTACTGTCCCTATTATATTATGACAGACAAGCTAGATCTACTATATTTTGACAGACCAGCTAGATCTACTGTCTCTATTATATTATGAACAGACCAGCTAGATTTACTGTCTATTATATTTTGAAAGACCAGCTAAATCTACTGGCTCAATTATATTATGAAGACCATCTCTATCTACTGTCTCTAGTATATCATGACAGACCAGGTAGATCTACTGTCTCTATTATATTATGACAGACCATCTACTGTCTCTAATATATTATGGCAGACCAGCTAGATCTTCTGTCTCATTTATATTATGACAGACCAGCTTGATCTACTGACTCTATTATACTATGGAAGACCAGGTAGATTTACTGTCTCTCTTATATTATGACAGATCAGGAGATCTACAGTCTCTATTATATTATGACAGACCAGCTAGATCTACTGTCTCTATTATATTATGACAGACCAGCTAGATCTACTGTCTCTAACATTTTATGACAGACCAGCTAGATCTACTGTCTCTATTATATTTTGACAGACCAGGTAGATCTACTGTCTCTATTATATTATGACAGACTTGGTGAATCTGCACTGTCTCTATTATATTATGACATTCAGACCTGGTAGATATACTGTCTCTATTATATTATGACAGACCAGCTAGATCTCTGTCTCTATTGTATTATGACAGACCAGCTAGATCTACTGTCTCTATTATATTTTGACAGACTGAGCCAGATCTACTGTCTCTCTTATTATGACAGACCAGCTAGATCTACTGTCTCTATGTCTCTAATATATAACAGACCAGCTAGATATACTGTCTCTATTATATTATGACAGACCAGCAAGATCTACTGTCCTTTATCTCTGTCTATTATATTATGACAGACCAGCTAGATCTACTGTCTCTATTATATTATGACAGACCAGCTATATCTACTGTCTTTATTATATTATGACAGACCAGGTAGATCTACTGTCTCTATTATATTATGACAGACCAGCTAGATCTACTGTCTCTATTATATTATGACAGACCAGCTAGATCTACTGTCTCTATTATATTATGACAGACCAGCTGGATCTACTGTCTCTATTGTATTATGACAGACCAGCTAGATCTACTGTCTCTGTCTCTATTATAGTATGACAGACCAGCTACATCTACTGTCTCTATTATATTATGACAGACCAGCTGGATCATAACCTCACATGTCTCTCCTATTTAAATGCAGACCAGCTAGATCTACTGTCTCCTATTATATTATGACAGGTGGCAGGACCAGCTAGATCTACTGTCTCTATTATATTAGACAGACCAGGTAGATGACTGTCTCTATTATATTTGACAGACGGAGCTCTACTGTCTCCTATTATATTATGACAGACCTGGTTCCATGATCTCTATTATATTATGACAACCCATTGTAGATCCTCCTGAGCTCTATTAACCTTGGCAGATCAGCTAGATCAACACCTCTATTATATTATGACAGACCATGGCGGATCTACTGTCTCTATTATATTATGAACATCCGCAGAGTAGATATACTGTCTCTATTATATTATGACAGACCAGGTCCTAATCCAGGCACTTGTCATCTCCCGTATGATTATGACAGACCAGCTAGCTGGCTGGGCTCCCCTGCCTGTGCCATTAAACCCCTAGATCTACATCCAGAACGCCGCAGACCGATCTGGTGTTCAACCTTCCCTAGTTCTCTCACGACCCCGCTCCTCCGCTCTCTCCACTGGCTTCCAGTTATATTATCCGCTACAAGACCATGGTGCTTATACGGAGCTGTGATATTATGACAGACCAGCAGTATCTACCAGGCTCTGATCAGGCCCTGACACCCAAGCAAGGGCACTGCGTCTCATCCACCTTATGACAGCCAGCTAGCCTCCCTACCATTGAGGAATGACAGACCAGGTAGCCCAGTCAAAACTGTTCGCTGCTCTGGCCCCCAATGGTGGAACAAACTCCCTCACGACGCCAGGACAGCGGAGTCAATCACTCACCTTCCGGATGACAGACCAGGTAAATACTGTCTCAAGGAATATTATGACAGACCAGCTAATCTACTGTCCCCCCTTAATGATTTAGATGCACCAGCTATTGTAAAGTGGCTGTTCCACTGGATGTCAGAAGGTGAATTCACTATTTTGTAAGTCAGCCAGCTATATAAGAGCTGTCTGACTAAATGTTAAATGTAAATGTACTGTCTCTATGTCTCTAATATATTATGACAGACCAGCGAGATCTACTGTCTCTATTATATTATGACAGACCAGCAAGATCTACTGTCTCTATGTCTCTATTATATTATGACAGACCAGCAATATCTACTGTCTCTATGTCTCTATTATTTTATAACAGACCAGCTAAATCTACTGTCTTTATTATATTATGACAGACCAGCTAGATCTACTGTCTCTATTATATTATGACAGACCAGCTAGATCTACTGTCTCTATTATATTATGACAGACCAGCTAAAACTGTTTTCGAGTTGCTGTGCTGTGCGTTTTGTTGCCAACCTATTTTGCTACCTGACAACTTTACGGTTTTTACTTTTTAATTACTGTTGTTATACACACACACACATATATATATATATATTATATTTTTTCCACCACAATTTTTCACTCCGGACGCTTTATCTGACACGACCAGGACCTCCAACACCCGAAGCTAAGTAGTAACATTAACATGATGCCTTCTAATTGCACTGTCGCTATTATATTATGACGGCGAGGATAGCTGTGCTACAAGCCCGGCTTCAGACGCAATCGTAGGCAAGGGTAATTTCAGTGTAGGAAAGGATGAAACAGCGTATGTGCCACCAGCAAGTACAGATAGTAGTATAAATCCCCTATTACAGTCCCCGACAGCCGGACAACTTTCTACGGTTTCTGAAGGAAATGCTGTATATACTGTCTCTAACCGGTGACGCCCAGCCGACAGAAACTTCTCTAATATTTTCAGACCATTAGATCTACGAGTCTCTATCATAGGCCAGCCTTCTCTGGTCTATACTCCTCCCGTTACGGGGTCTGAGACAGACCCAGCTTAGCTCTGACAAATTGAAAACTCTAGTCATTGGACAGACCAGCATTACTGTCTCTATTATATTAAAACCAGGTAGATCATCCAGCTGTCATACACTGTTTACCGGGGGGCAGGGATCTACTGTCTTATTATATCTGACAGACCAGGTAAATAAACTGGCGATTGTAGAGACAGACCAGAGATATTGTTATCCACGTATGACACCAACGATGTTAGGATGAAACAGACCAGAGATCACTGTCTCTAACATAGCTTCTGACAAATCAGCTAGAAAGATGTGTCTCATCGATTAATTGTCTCAGACCAGCTAGATCTACTGTCTGATGATATTACAGCAGAGTCTCACAACTCAATCTCTATTATATTGAAAACTGTTTTCTGCCCCTCCTCTAAAAGTTAGAATTTGTAGATAACTGGCCTCTATTTTTATGACTCACCCACAAACAGGACCAAGCCTGACCTATTGAGGAGTGACGGACTCATCCAAGCTGGAGGGGTGCTCTATCTTATCTACCAACATAGACAGGGCTCTAACTCCTCTAGCTCCACAATGAAATAGGGTGCAGGCCAGGCAGCAGGCTGTTAGCCAGCCTGCCAGCATAGTGGAGTCTGCCACTAGCACAGTCAGTGTAGTCAGCTCAGCTATTACCATTGAGACCGTGTCTGTGCCTCGACCTAGGTTGCGCAAAACTAAACATGGCGGTGTTCGCCTTAGCAATCTCACTAGGATAAAGACCACCTCCATTCCTGTCATTATTGAAAGAGATCATGATACCTCACATCTCAAAATAGGGCTACTTAATGTTAGATCCCTTACTTCAAAGGCAATTATAGTCAATGAACTAATCACTGATCATAATCTTGATGTGATTGGCCTGACTGAAACATGGCTTAAGCCTGATGAATTTACTGTGTTAAATGAGGCCTCACCTCCTGGCTACACTAGTGACCATATCCCCCGTGCATCCCGCAAAGGCGGAGGTGTTGCTAACATTTACGATAGCAAATTTCAATTTACAAAAAAAAATGACGTTTTCGTCTTTTGAGCTTCTAGTCATGAAATCTATGCAGCCTACTCAATCACTTTTTATAGCTACTGTTTACAGGCCTCCTGGGTCATATACAGCGTTCCTCACTGAGTTCCCTGAATTCCTATCGGACCTTGTAGTCATAGCAGATAATATTCTAATCTTTGGTGACTTTAATATTCACATGGAAAAGTCCACAGACCCACTCCAAAAGGCTTTCGGAGCCATCATCGACTCAGTGGGTTTTGTCCAACATGTCTCTGGACCCACTCACTGTCACAGTCATACGCTGGACCTAGTTTTGTCCCATGGAATAAATGTTGTGGATCTTAATGTTTTTCCTCATAATCCAGGACTATCGGACCACCATTTTATTACGTTTGCAATTGCAACAAATAATCTGCTCAGACCCCAACCAAGGAACATCAAAAGTCGTGCTATAAATTCACAGACAACACAAAGATTCCTTGATGTCCTTCCAGATTCCCTCTGTCTACCCAATGACACCAGAGGACAAAAATCAGTTAACCACCTAACTGAGGAACTCAATTTAACCTTGCGCAATACCCTAGATGCAGTTGCACCCCTAAAAACTAAAAACATTTCTCATAAGAAACTAGCTCCCTGGTACACAGAAAATACCCGAGCTCTGAAGCAAGCTTCAGAAAATTGGAACGGAAATGGCGCCACACCAAACTGGAAGTCTTCCGTCTAGCTTGGAAAGACAGTACCGTGCAGTACCGAAGAGCCCTTACTGCTGCTCGATCATCCTATTTTTCTAACTTAATTGAGGACAATAAGAACAATCCAAAATTCCTTTTGATACGGTCGCAAAGCTAACTAAAAGCAGCATTCCCCAAGAGAGGATGACTTTCACTTTAGCAGTGATAAATTCATGAACTTCTTTGAGGAAAAATTATGATTATTAGAAAGCAAATTACAGACTCCTCCTTAAATCTGCGTATTCCTTCAAAGCTCAGTTGTCCTGAGTCTGCACAACTCTGCGTGGACCTAGGATCAAGAGAGACGCTCAAGTGTTTTAGTACTATATCTCTTGACACAATGATGAAAATAATCATGGCCTCTAAACCTTCAAGCTGCTTACTGGACCCTATTCCAACTAAACTACTGAAAGAGCTGCTTCCTGTGCTTGGCCCTCCTATGTTGAACATAATAAACGGCTCTCTATCCACCGGATGTGTACCAAACTCACTAAAAGTGGCAGTAATAAAGCCTCTCTTGAAAAAGCCAAACCTTGACCCAGAAAATATAAAAAACTATCGGCCTATATCGAATCTTCCATTCCTCTCAAAAATCTTAGAAAAGGCTGTTGCTCAGCAACTCACTGCCTTCCTGAAGACAAACAATGTATATGAAATGCTTCAGTCTGGTTTTAGACCCCATCATAGCACTGAGACGGCACTTGTGAAGGTGGTAAATGACATTTTAATGGCATCGGACCGAGGCTCTGCATCTGTCCTCGTGCTCCTAGACCTTAGTGCTGCTTTTGATACCATCGATCACCACATTCTTTTGGAGAGATTGGAAACCCAAATTGGTCTACACGGTCAAGTTCTGGCCTGGTTTAGATCTTATCTGTCGGAAAGATATCAGTTTGTCTCTGTGGATGGTTTGTCCTCTGACAAATCAACTGTAAATTTCGGTGTTCCTCAAGGTTCCGTTTTAGGACCGCTGTTGTTTTCACTATATATTTTACCTCTTGGGGATGTTATTCGAAAACATAATGTTAACTTTCACTGCTATGGATGATACACAGCTGTACATTTCAATGAAACATGGTGAAGCCCCAAAATTGCCCTCGCTAGAAGCATGTGTTTCAGACATAAGGAAGTGGATGGCAGCAAACTTTCTACTTTTAAACTCGGATAAAACAGAGATGCTTGTTCTAGGTCCCAAGAAACAAAGAGATCTTCTGTTGAATCTGAAAATTAATCTTAATGGTTGTACAGTCATCTCAAATAAAACTGTGAAGGACCTCGGCGTTACTCTGGACCCTGATCTCTCTTTTGAAGAACATATCAAGACCATTTCAAGGACAGCTTTTTCCATCTACGTAACATTGCAAAAATCAGAAACTTTCTGTCCAAAAATGATGCAGAAAAATTAATCCATGCTTTTGTCACTTCTAGGTTAGACTACTGCAATGCTCTACTTTCCGCTACCGGATAAAGCACTAAATAAACTTCAGTTAGTGCTAAATACGGCTGCTAGAATCCTGACTAGAACCAAAAAATTTGATCATATTACTCCAGTGCTAGCCTCCCTACACTGGCTTCCTGTCAAAGCAAGGGCTGATTTCAAGGTTTTACTGCTAACCTACAAAGCATTGCATGGGCTTGCTCTACCTATCTCTCTGATTTGGTCCTGCCGTACATACCTACACGTACGCTACGGTGTCACAAGACGCAGGCCTCTAATTGTCCCTAGAATTTCTAAGCAAACAGCTGGAGGCAGGGCTTTCTCCATAGAGCTCCATTTTTATGGAACGGTCTGCCTACCCATGTCAGGGAGACGCAAACTCGGTCTCTAACCTTTGATCTTTACTGAAGACTCATCTCTTCAGTGGGTCATATGATTGAGTGTAGTCTGGCCCAGGAGTGGGAAGGTGAACGGAAGGCTCTGGAGCAACGAACCACCCTTGCTGTCTCTGCCTGGCCGGTTCCCCCTCTTTCCACTGGGATTCTCTGCCTCTAACCCTATTACAGGGGCTGAGTCACTGGCTTGCTGGGGCTCTCTCATGCCGTCCCTGAGGGAGTGCGTCACCTGAGTGGGTTGATTCACTGATGTGGTCATCCTGTCTGGGTTGGCGCCCCCCCCCTTGGGTTGTGCCGTGGCGGAGATCTTGCGGGCTATACTCAAGCTTTTGTCTCAGGATGGTAAGTTGGTGGTTGAAGATATCCCTCCAGTGGTGTGGGGGCTGTGCTTTGGCAAAGTGGGTGGGGTTATATCCTTCCTGTTTGGCCCTGTCCGGGGGTGTCCTCGGGTGGGGCCACAGTGTCTCCTGACCCCTCCTGTCTCAGCCTCCAGTATTTATGCTGCAGTAGTTTATGTGTCGGGGGCTGGGGTCAGTTTGTTATATCTGGAGTACTTCTCCTGTCCAATTCGGTGTCCTGTGTGAATCTAAGTGTGCGTTCTCTAATTCTCTCCTTCTCTCTCTCGGAGGACCTGAGCCCTAGGACCATGCCCCAGGACTACCTGACATGATGACTCCTTGCTGTCCCCAGTCCACCTGGCCGTGCTGCTGCTCCAGTTTCAACTGACCTGAGCCCTAGGACCATGCCCCAGGACTACTTGACATGATGACTCCTTGCTGTCCCCAGTCCACCTGGCCGTGCTGCTGCTCCAGTTTCAACTGTTCTGCCTTATTATTATTCGACCATGCTGGTCATTTATGAACATTTGAACATCTTGGCCATGTTCTGTTATAATCTCTACCCGGCACAGCCAGAAGAGGACTGGCCACCCCACATAGCCTGGTTCCTCTCTAGGTTTCTTCCTAGGTTTTGGCTTTTCTAGGGAGTTTTTCCTAGCCACCGTGCTTCTACACCTGCATTGCTTGCTGTTTGGGGTTTTAGGCTGGGTTTCTGTACAGCACTTTGAGATATCAGCTGATGTACGAAGGGCTATATAAATAAATTTGATTTGATTTGATTTG
>NW_027013701.1:0-15420 GCF_036934945.1 Oncorhynchus masou masou | reverse complement strand
GTAGTGCACTATATAGGGAATAGGGCTCTGATCTAAAGTAGTGCACTATATAGGGAATAGGGCTCTGATCTATATTAGTGCACTATATAGGGAATAGGGCTCTGGTCTATAGTAGTGCACTATATAGGGAATAGGGCTCTGGTCTATAGTAGTGCACTATATAGGGAATGGGGCTCTGGTCTATAGTAGTGCACTATATAGGGAATAGGGCTCTGGGTCTATAGTAGTGCACTATATAGGGTATAGGGTTCTGGTCTATAGTAGTGTACTATATAAGGAATAGGGCTCTGGTCTATAGTAGTGCACTATATAGGGAATAGGGCTCTGGTCTAAAGTAGTGTACTATATAGGGAATAGGGCTCTGGTCTAAAGTAGTGTATTATATAGGGAATAGGGCTCTGGTCTATAGTAGTGTATTATATAGGGAATAGGGCTCTGGTCTATAGTAGTGTATTATATAGGGGAATAGGGCTCTGGTCTAAAGTAGTGCACTATATAGGAATGAGGGCTCTGGTCTATAGTAGTACCACTATATAGGGAATAGGGCTCTGGTCTATAGTAGTACCACTATATAGGGAATAGGGCTCTGGTCTATAGTAGTGTACTATATAGGGAATAGGGCTCCTGGTCTATAGTAGTGTATTATATAGGGAATAGGGCTCTGGTCTATAGTAGTGTACTATATAGGGAATAGGGCTCTGGTCTATAGTAGTACACTATATAGGGAATAGGGCTCTGGTCTATAGTAGTACACTATATAGGGAATAGGGCTCTGGTCTATAGTAGTACCACTATATAGGGAATAGGGCTCTGGTCTAAAGTAGTGCACTATATAGGGAATAGGGCTCTGGTCTATAGTAGTGCACTATATAGGGAATAGGGCTCTGGTCTATAGTAGTGTATTATATAGGGAATAGGGCTCTGGTCTATAGTAGTGTATTATATAGGGAATAGGGCTCTGGTCTAAAGTAGTGCACTATATAGGGAATAGGGCTCTGGTCTATAGTAGTACCACTATATAGGGAATAGGGCTCTGGTCTATAGTAGTACCACTATATAGGGAATAGGGCTCTGGTCTATAGTAGTGTACTATATAGGGAATAGGGCTCTGGTCTATAGTAGTGTATTATATAGGGAATAGGGCTCTGGTCTATAGTAGTGTACTATATAGGGAATAGGGCTCTGGTCTATAGTAGTACACTATATAGGGAATAGGCTCTGGTCTATAGTAGTACACTATATAGGAATAGGGCTCTGGTCTATAGTAGTACCACTATATAGGGAATAGGGCTCTGGTCTAAAGTAGTGCACTATATAGGGAATAGGGCTCTGGTCTATAGTAGTGCACTATATAGGGAATAGGGCTCTGGTCTATAGTAGTACCACTATATAGGAATAGGGCTCTGGTCTATAGTAGTATACTATATAGGAATAGGAGCTCCCTGGTCTATAGTAGTACCACTATATAGGGAATAGGGCTCTGGTCTATAGTAGTGCACTATATAGGGAATAGGGCTCTGGTCTAAAGTAGTGCACTATATAGGGAATAGGGCTCTGGTCTATAGTAGTGTACTATATAGGGAATAGGGCTCTGGTCTATAGTAGTACCACTATATAGGGAATAGGGCTCTGGTCTAAAGTAGTGCACTATATAGGGAATAGGGCTCTGGTCTAAAGTAGTGCACTATATAGGGAATAGGGCTCTGGTCTAAAGTAGTGCACTATATAGGGAATAGGGCTCTGGTCTAAAGTAGTGCACTATATAGGGAATAGGGCTCTGGTCTATAGTAGTTTCACTATATAGGGAATAGGGCTCTGGTCTATAGTAGTGCACTATATAGGGAATAGGGCTCTGGTCTATAGTAGTACACTATATAGGGAATAGGGCTCTGGTCTAAAGTAGTGCACTATATAGGGAGTAGGGCTCTGGTCTAAAGTAGTGCACTATATAGGGAATAGGGCTCTGGTCTATAGTAGTGCCCTATATAGGGAATCGGGCTCTGGTCTAAAGTAGTGCACTATATAGGGAATAGGGCTCTGGTCTATAGTAGTGCACTATATAGGGAATAGGGCTCTGGTCTATAGTAGTACCACTATATAGGGAATAGGGCTCTGGTCTATAGTAGTGCACTATATAGGGAATAGGGCTCTGGTCTATAGTAGTACCACTATATAGGGAATAGGGCTCTGGTCTATAGTAGTATACTATATAGGGAATAGGGCTCTGGTCTATAGTAGTACCACTATATAGGGAATAGGCTCTGGTCTATAGTAGTGCACTATATAGGGAATAGGGCTCTGGTCCTAAAGTAGTGCACTATATAGGGAATAGGGCTCTGGTCTATAGTAGTGTACTATATAGGGAATAGGGCTCTGGTCTATAGTAGTACCACTATATAGGGAATAGGGCTCTGGTCTAAAGTAGTGCACTATATAGGGAATAGGGCTCTGGTCTAAAGTAGTGCACTATATAGGGAATAGGGCTCTGGTCTAAAGTAGTGCACTATATAGGGAATAGGGCTCTGGTCTATAGTAGTGCACTATATAGGGAATAGGGCTCTGGTCTAAAGTAGTGTACTATATAGGGAATAGGGCTCTGGTCTAAAGTAGTGTATTATATAGGGAATAGGGCTCTGGTCTATAGTAGTGTATTATATAGGGAATAGGGCTCTGGTCTATAGTAGTGTATTATATAGGGAATAGGGCTCTGGTCTAAAGTAGTGCACTATATAGGGAATAGGGCTCTGGTCTATAGTAGTACCACTATATAGGGAATAGGGCTCTGGTCTATAGTAGTACCACTATATAGGGAATAGGGCTCTGGTCTATAGTAGTGTACTATATAGGGAATAGGGCTCTGGTCTATAGTAGTGTATTATATAGGGAATAGGGCTCTGGTCTATAGTAGTGTACTATATAGGGAATAGGGCTCTGGTCTATATTAGTACTATATAGGAATAGGCTCTGGTCTATAGTAGTACACTATATAGGGAATAGGGCTCCTGGTCTATAGTAGTACCACTATATAGGGAATAGGCTCTGGTCTAAAGTAGTGCACTATATAGGGAATAGGGCTCTGGTCTATAGTAGTGCACTATATAGGGAATAGGGCTCTGGTCTATAGTAGTGTATTATATAGGGAATAGGGCTCTGGTCTATAGTAGTGTATTATATAGGGAATAGGGCTCTGGTCTAAAGTAGTGCACTATATAGGGAATAGGGCTCTGGTCTATAGTAGTACCACTATATAGGGAATAGGGCTCTGGTCTATAGTAGTACCACTATATAGGGAATAGGGCTCTGGTCTATAGTAGTGTACTATATAGGGAATAGGGCTCTGGTCTATAGTAGTGTATTATATAGGGAATAGGGCTCTGGTCTATAGTAGTGTACTATATAGGGAATAGGGCTCTGGTCTATAGTAGTACACTATATAGGGAATAGGGCTCTGGTCTATAGTAGTACACTATATAGGGAATAGGGCTCTGGTCTATAGTAGTACCACTATATAGGGAATAGGGCTCTGGTCTAAAGTAGTGCACTATATAGGGAATAGGGCTCTGGTCTATAGTAGTGCACTATATAGGGAATAGGGCTCTGGTCTATAGTAGTACCACTATATAGGGAATAGGGCTCTGGTCTATAGTAGTATACTATATAGGGAATAGGGCTCTGGTCTATAGTAGTACCACTATATAGGGAATAGGGCTCTGGTCTATAGTAGTGCACTATATAGGGAATAGGGCTCTGGTCTAAAGTAGTGCACTATATAGGGAATAGGGCTCTGGTCTATAGTAGTGTACTATATAGGGAATAGGGCTCTGGTCTATAGTAGTACCACTATATAGGGAATAGGGCTCTGGTCTAAAGTAGTGCACTATATAGGGAATAGGGCTCTGGTCTAAAGTAGTGCACTATATAGGGAATAGGGCTCTGGTCTAAAGTAGTGCACTATATAGGGAATAGGGCTCTGGTCTAAAGTAGTGCACTATATAGGGAATAGGGCTCTGGTCTATAGTAGTTTCACTATATAGGGAATAGGGCTCTGGTCTATAGTAGTGCACTATATAGGGAATAGGGCTCTGGTCTATAGTAGTACACTATATAGGGAATAGGGCTCTGGTCTAAAGTAGTGCACTATATAGGGAGTAGGGCTCTGAGTCTAAAGTAGTGCACTATATAGAATAGGGCTCTGGTCTATAGTAGTGCCCTATATAGGGAATCGGGCTCTGGTCTAAAGTAGTGCACTATATAGGGAATAGGGCTCTGGTCTATAGTAGTGCACTATATAGGGAATAGGGCTCTGGTCTATAGTAGTACCACTATATAGGGAATAGGGCTCTGGTCTATAGTAGTGCACTATATAGGGAATAGGGCTCTGGTCTATAGTAGTACCACTATATAGGGAATAGGGCTCTGGTCTATAGTAGTATACTATATAGGGAATAGGGCTCTGGTCTATAGTAGTACCACTATATAGGGAATAGGGCTCTGGTCTATAGTAGTGCACTATATAGGGAATAGAGATCAATTCTAAAGTAGTGCACTATATAGGGAATAGGGCTCTGGTCTATAGTAGTGTACTATATAGGGAATAGGGCTCTGGTCTATAGTAGTACCACTATATAGGGAATAGGGCTCTGGTCTAAAGTAGTGCACTATATAGGGAATAGGGCTCTGGTCAAAGTAGTGCACTATATAGGGAATAGGGCTCTGGTCTAAAGTAGTGCACTATATAGGGAATAGGGCTCTGGTCTAAAGTAGTGCACTATATAGGGAATAGGGCTCTGGTCTATAGTAGTTTTCACTATATAGGGAATAGGGCTCTGGTCTATAGTAGTGCACTATATAGGGAATAGGGCTCTGGTCTATAGTAGTACCACTATATAGGGAATAGGGCTCTGGTCTATAGTAGTACACTATATAGGGAATAGGGCTCTGGTCTAAAGTAGTGCACTATATAGGGAGTAGGGCTCTGGTCTAAAGTAGTGCACTATATAGGGAATAGGGCTCTGGTCTATAGTAGTGCCCTATATAGGGAATAGGGCTCTGGTCTAAAGTAGTGCACTATATAGGGAATAGGGCTCTGGTCTATAGTAGTGCACTATATAGGGAATAGGGCTCTGGTCTATAGTAGTACCACTATATAGGGAATAGGGCTCTGGTCTATAGTAGTGCACTATATAGGGAATAGGGCTCTGGTCTATAGTAGTACCACTATATAGGGAATAGGGCTCTGGTCTATAGTAGTATACTATATAGGGAATAGGGCTCTGGTCTATAGTAGTACACTATATAGGGAATAGGGCTCTGGTCTATAGTAGTTTCACTATATAGGGAATAGGGCTCTGGTCTATAGTAGTACACTATATAGGGAATAGGGCTCTGGTCTATAGTAGTATACTATATAGGGAATAGGGCTCTGGTCTATAGTAGTACCACTATATAGGGCTCTGGTCTAAAGTAGTGCACTATATAGGGAATAGGGCTCTGGTCTATAGTAGTACACTATATAGGGAATAGGGCTCTGGTCTATAGTAGTTCCACTATATAGGGAATAGAACTCTGGTCTATAGTAGTGAACTATATAGGGAATAGGGCTCTGGTCTATAGTAGTTCCACTATATAGGGAATAGGGCTCTGGTCTAAAGTAGTGCCCTATATAGGGAATGGGGCTCTGGTCTATAGTAGTGTACTATATAGGGAATAGGGCTCTGGTCTAAAGTTGTGCCCTATATAGGGAATGGGGCTCTGGTCTATAGTAGTGTACTATATAGGGAATAGGGCTCTGGTCTAAAGTAGTGCCCTATATAGGGAATGGGGCTCTGGTCTATAGTAGTGTACTATATAGGGAATAGGGCTCTGGTCTAAAGTAGTGCCCTATATAGGGAATGGGGCTCTGGTCTATAGTAGTGTACTATATAGGGAATAGGGCTCTGGTCTAAAGTAGTGCCCTATATAGGGAATGGGGCTCTGGTCTATAGTAGTGTACTATATAGGGAATAGGGTGCCAGCCCTGGTCTAAAGTAGTGTACTATATAGGGAATAGGGCTCTGGTCTAAAGTAGTGTACTATATAGGGAATAGGGCCCTGGTCTAAAGTAATGCCCTATATAGGGAATAGGGTGCCAGCCCTGGTCTAAAGTAGTGCACTATATAGGGAATAGGGCTCTGGTCTATAGTAGTGCACTATATAGGGAATAGGGCTCTGGTCTATAGTAGTGCACTAAATAGGGAATAGGGCTCTGGTCTATAGTAGTGCACTATATAGGGAATAGGGCTCTGGTCTATAGTAGTGCACTAAATAGGGAATAGGGCTCTGGTCTATAGTAGTGCACTATATAGGGAATAGGGCTCTGGTCTATAGTAGTGCACTAAATAGGGAATAGGGCTCTGGTCTATAGTAGTGCACTATATAGGGAATAGGGCTCTGGTCTATAGTAGTGCACTAAATAGGGAATAGGGCTCTGGTCTATAGTAGTGCACTATATAGGGAATAGGGTGCCATTTTGGATACAATCTTAAATCTGTTTTGTTTAGGAGTCTGAGCAACACTATCGCCATCAAACCCAGAGTGGAAGAACCAGAGAGGACCGTAGAGGACCATGATCCAACCATAGGACCAACCCAGGACCAACCTCTACCTCTTATCCCTCCCCTCTCACTCACCTTCACACAGACACCTTCACACAACCTACTGGCTGTCGTCGCCCATGGCAACGGCAACATGGGCGGAGTTGGGGGGGGGCCTCAACCCGGAACACTCGGTCTGAGGTGCAGAACTACAGCTCCCATAATGCATCACACTGAGAATGTTGGACCAGGGTTGAAGAACATAACACTTGTTGTTGTTGTTGTTGTTGTTTGTTTGTCCTCTCTAGGGTTATAGACAAGGCTTAGGCCTAGATTCAGTCAGATAGCAGACACACATAGTGGTTGTTTTGTCGGAGGTGGAGCCATCAAATCGGTGGGGCAGCTGCTCTTGTGATCATTGTCACGAAGCCACACCCGCCCCACTCGCGTTAGATGTGCAGAATGAGGCCTCCCGAGTGGCGCAGTGGTTTAAGGCACTGCATCGCTAGCTGGCACCACTAGAGATTCTGGGTTCGAGTCCAGGCTCTGTCGTAGCCGGCCGCGACTGGGAGACCCTTGGTGCGGCGCACACTTGGGACAGCGTCGTCCGGGTTAGGGGAGGGTTTGACCCGGCAGGGATGTCTTTGTCCCATCGCAAACTAGCGACTCCTATGGCTGGCCGGCGTAGTAAACTCTGACACGGCCGCCAGCTGACGATGTTTCCTCCGACACATTTGTGCGCGGGCTTCCGGGTTAAGCGGGCATTGTGTCAAGAAGCAGTGCGGCTTGCTTGGCTTGTGTTTCCGGAGACCTTCGACCTTCGTCTCTCCAAGTCAGTACGGGAGTTGCAGCGATGAGACAAGTAACTCCCCAATTCCGGGGGGGGGGGGATGGGGTAAAAAAATACAGAAGGAGAGAGAGAAAGTGTGCGCTATATAGAAATAATGACACTCAAATTGAACAATCATGAAACTAAATAAAAGGATTTGTATGGTTGGGGTGGTGTTACATCACAGTGTTCCAGAAACAAGGTCTGTTAATGTTTACTCCAGCCAATGGCAACGTCCTCTCCAGTTCCACCGCCAACACAACCGCTATGTGGATCTGATTGTATCGAGCCCTATAGAGAGTTGGTGGAGAGTTGTGTGTTTATGTGTTTGTCTGTCTGTCGTCTCTAGGTCAATAGACAAGTCTAAAAGACACGTAAACATTTTCAACAGAATCTCACAGCAATCTCTCTCCAGTCATTTCACGGGCAATCTGATGGCTCAGGTAAGTGTGTATGTGTGTGTGTGTGTGACTGCTCAAGTGAAATATTCTTCCACAAGATAGTAGATATTAACCCCCAGGCCCCTGTCTGGCTATATCATCTAACCACTCCTCTGTCGGGCTATATCATTCTATTCTCTCCTCTCCTCTCCTCTCCTCTCTTCTCTTCTCTTCTCTTTTCATCTCCTTTCCTCTCTCCTGTCACTCCTCTCCTCTCTCCTGTCACTCCTCTCCTCTCCTCTTTTTCCTCCTCTCTCCTGTCTCTCCTCTCCTCTCTTTCTCCTCTTTCTCATCTTCTCCTCCTCTCTCCTGTCTTCTTGTCTCTCCTCACTCCTCTTCTCTAGCTCCTCTCTCTCCTCTATCTCTTCTCTCTTCTTCTCTCTCTACTCTCTTTTCTCTGTCCTCTGCAGATGATATCAGAGAAGAGTGTGATCCACGAACGTTCCTTCCTGTCCGACCGCGAGCGTGACCGAGGAGACCGTGAGCGTATGGCTACGGTTGGGAAGAGGAAGCCAGACATTCTCTTCCCTGAACTAAGAACCTCTCTGCTGCCTGAAATACGAGGGGCTGAAGGTACGCTCTGCACACACACACACGCGCTTTGTGGATTATATTGACCAGGTCCCCTTGTGTCTTCCAGGTAAACAGACTAAACCCACCAGGACCAGAAGAAGGAGAGACACATCCCCTCTATAGCCACAAACACACCACTACAATACACACCACTACAACACACACCACTACAACACACACCATTACAACACACTACAATACACACCACTACAACACACACCACTACAACACACTACAATACACACCACTACAACACACACCACTACAACACACACCACTACAATACACACCACTACAATACACACCATTACAACACAACACACACCACTACAACACACTACAATACACACCACTACAATACACACCACTACAACACACACCATTACAACACACACCACTACAACACACACCACTACAACACACTACAATACACACCACTACAACACACACCACTACAATACACACCACTACAACACACACCATTACAACACACACCACTACAACACACACCACTACAACACACTACAATACACACCACTACAACACACACCACTACAATACACACCACTACAACACACTACAACACACACCACTACAACACACTACAATACACACCACTACAACACACACCACTACAACACACACCATTACAATACACACCACTACAATACACACCACTACAACACACACCACTACAACACACACCATTACAACACACTACAACACACACCACTACAACACACACCACTACAATACACACCACTACAACACACACCACTACAATACACACCACTACAACACACACCACTACAACACACACCACTACAATACACACCACTACAATACACACCATTACAACACACTACAACACACACCACTACAATACACACCATTACAACACACTACAATACACACCACTACAACACACACCACTACAACACACACCACTACAACACAATACAACACACACCACTGCAACACAGGTTACAACACACCTGCACAATACACACACTACAACAACATATTAGAACAACACACACCACTGTTATTACACCACCACACAGACACCACTACAATACACACCACTACAACACACACCACTACAACACACACCACTGTTATTAGAGGTACAGACACTACAACACACACATCACTACAATGCACACCACTACAACACACACCACTACAATACACACCACTACAACACACACCACTACAACACACACCACTACAACACACACCACTACAATACACACCACTACAATACACACCACTACAATACACACCACTACAACACACTACAATACACACCACACCAACACACATCAACACACACACATCTACCAATACAGGTTGACAATACACACCACTACAATACACACCACTACAATACACACCACTACAATACACACCACTACAATACACACCACTACAACACACTACAATAAACACCACACCAACACACATCAACACACACACCACACCACTACAATACACACCACTACAATACACACCACTACAATACACACCAACACACACCACTACAACACACTACAATACACACCACTACAACACACACCACTACAGGTGATACTACAATAGAGAGACACTACAACACACACCATTGTAATTAGAGGTTACCACAGACACACCACTACAACACACTACAATACAGAGGTTACAACACACACCACTACAATACACACCAGGTACAACACAGAGGTTACAACACAGACACTACAACACACACCACTACAACACACTAGAGGTTGACAGACCACTACAACACACACCAGGTGTTATTAGCCACTACAACACACACCATTACAACACACAGGTTGACAGAGACCACTACAACACACACCAGGTGTTATTAGAGGTTAACACACCACTACAACACACTACAATACACACCACTACAACACACTACAATACACACCACTACAGAGACACTACAACACACACAGGTGTTATTAATACACACCATACAATACACACCACTACACACACACACCACTACAACACACACCATTACAACACACTACAACAGAGACACTACAACACACACACCACTACAATATCACACCACTACAGATACATCACAACACACACCAGGTACAACACACACCACTACAATACACAGCACTACAACACACACCACTACAACACACACCACTACAACACACACCACTACAATACACACCACTACAATACACACCATTACAACACACTACAACACACACCAGGTGATATTACACACCATTACAACACAGGTGTTATACACCACTACAACAACACAACCACTACAACACACACACTACAACACATATTATACATTGACACCACTACAACAACACACACCACTACAATACACCACTACAACACACACCATTACAATACACCACTACAACACACACCACTACATACAGAGGTTACAACCACACCACTACAACACACACCTGGTGTTATTACAACAGAGACACTACAACACACACCACTACAATACACACCACTACAATACACACCACTACAATACACACCACTACAATACACACCACTACAACACACTACAATACACACCACACCAACACACATTAGAGGTTGACAGAGACCACACAATACACACCAGGTACAATTAGACCACTACAACACACTACAAACACACAGCAACACACATTAGAGGCTGACAGAGACACTACAACACACACCAGGTGTTATTACACCACTACAATACACCAACACACAGAGGTTAACAGAGACACTACAACACACACCAGGTGATAACAGAGGTTACTACAACACACTACAACACACACCACTACAACACAGAGGTTAACAGAGACACTACAACACACACCAGGTGCAACACAGAGGTTACACAGACACCACCACAACACACACCACTACAGTTACACACTACAATACAGACCACTACAACACACACCACTACAATTAGAGGTTAACACACACCATTACAACACACACCACTAACAGAGACACTACAACACACACAATACACACCACTACAACAGAGACCACTACAATACACCACTACAATTAGAGGTTACAACAGAGACACTACAACACACACCACTACAACACAGTGTTAGAGGTTAACACACACCACACACAATTAGACCACTGACAACACTACAATACACCACTACAACACACTACAATACACAGACACTACAACACACACCAGGTGTAATTAGAGGTTGACAACAGACACCATTACAATACACACCACTACAATTAGAGGCTACAAGACACTACAACAACACACACCATGTTATTAGACTACAACACACACCACTGTTACACAGACCACTACAGAGACCACTACAACACACACCACTGTTAATACACACCATACAACACACACCACTTACAACAGAGACACTACAATACACACCACTACAGGTTGACACCACTACAATACACACCACTACAACACCACTACAACAGAGACACTACAACACACACCAGACAATACACACCATTACAACACACATACAACACCACCTGGTGTTATTAGAGCCATTACAGAGACACTAAAACACACAC
The DNA here is from genome assembly GCF_036934945.1 of Oncorhynchus masou masou. Lineage (NCBI taxonomy): Eukaryota > Metazoa > Chordata > Actinopteri > Salmoniformes > Salmonidae > Oncorhynchus > Oncorhynchus masou. The sequence continues at coordinate 3,439 of NW_027013701.1, read as the reverse complement.
CAGGTGTTATTAGACCACTACAACAGAGACACTACAACACACACCACTACAACACACACCACTACAATACAGACCACTACTACAACACACACCACTACAAGAACAGACACCAGGTGTTATTAGACCACTGACAGAGAACCACTACAACACACACCAGGTGATATTACACACACCACTGTTACAGAGGTTGACACCACTACAACACACACCACTACAACACACACCACTACAACACACACCACTACAATACACACCACTACAATACACACCACTACAATACACACCACTACAATACACACCACTACAACACACTACAATACACACCACACCAACACACATCAACACACACACCACACCACTACAATACACACCACTACAATACACACCACTACAATACACACCACTACAATACACACCACTACAATACACACCACTACAACACACTACAATACACACCACACCAACACACATCAACACACACACCACACCACTACAATACACACCACTACAATACACACCAACACACACTTTACAAAGGACCCACAGCATGACTGATACACACCGTCATTGTAAATAATAATTTGTTCTTAACTGACTTGCCTTGTTAAATAAAGGTTAACATTTTTTTAAAGATTGAAAAAAAACTCAAACAGACCACTGTGAAAGGTACCAGAGCCGTTAACCAGAGACTTTAACCAGAGCTTTTAACCAGAGACTTTAACCAGAGACTTTAACCAGAGACTTTAACCAGAGCTTTTAACCAGAGACGTTAACCAGAGACTTTAACCAGAGACTTTAACCAGAGACTTTAACCAGAGACTTTAACCAGAGACTTTAACCAGAGACTTTAACCAGAGATGTTAACCAGAGACTTTAACCAGAGACTTTAACCAGAGCTTTTAACCAGAGACGTTAACCAGAGACTTTAACCAGAGACTTTAACCAGAGACTTTAACCAGAGACTTTAACCAGAGCTTTTAACCAGAGACGTTAACCAGAGACTTTAACCCCAGAAACGACAGACATCATCACTTAGTCATCGATGATGCAATATAGTGACATCACTTAGTCACCGATGATGCAATATAGTGACATCACTTAGTCATCGATGATGCAATATAGTGACATCACTAAGTCATCGATGATGCAATATAGTGACATCACTTATGTTTAATCTCAACTTTGGTCACAACAGAGGCGTATTTTATGATTAATTTATTTAATTTTGATAGACATTTGATATGGCGATAGTTGATACATATACTAATGTTATAATGGTCATATAATTACAATATTATCTGTCCAATAAATGTGTTTTGTAAATTAGACAATGAATCTGTTTCTGAACATGTCCAGCGTCCAATGGACTGTTTGTCCATACCATGTAGAATTGGAATGAGTAGAGTGGGCGGTCATTGCGAGTGTAACCATAGAAGCAAAGCAGGAAGTAAAAGCAGGAAGTGTACCAATCAATCTTTGTTGTGATTTGTTGAATGAACTCAACTGACATTACAAAAAAAATACAGTCCACAGCATGAGCCACATCAGTTAACATCATTTGAATAAACATTCTACATTACCATGGAAATGGTTGCATCACAATACCAGGGAGCCTTCTGATTGGCTGAGAGAGCAATCTGTGTCCAGGCAAAAGCCAATGATCAAGGATGGTGGTGGTGGGGTGAGAGGGTATGACTCCTCCACAGGGGTGTGGTGGTGGGGTTAGGGGGTATGACTCCTCCCCAGGGTGGTGGTGGTGGGGTTAGGGGGTATGACTCCTCCCCAGGGTGGTGGTGGTGGGGTTAGGGGGTATGACTCCTCCCCAGGGTGTTGGGGGTGGGGTTAGGAGGTATGACTCCTCCCCAGGGTGGTGGTGATGGGGTTAGGGGGTATGACTCCTCCCCAGGGTGTTGGGGGTGGGGTTAGGGGGTATGACTCCTCCCCAGGGTGTTGGTGGTGGGGTGAGAGGGTATGACTCCTCCCCAGGGTGTTGGGGGTGGGGTGTTGAGGGTGTTGGGTGGGGTTAGGGGTATGACTCCTCCCCAGGGTGTTGGCGGTGGGGTAAGGGGTAGGCTCCTCCCCCAGAGTGGTGGGGTTAGGGGTATGACTCCTCCCCAGAGTGGTGGGGTTAGGGGGTATGACTCCTCCCCAGGGTGTTGGTGGTGGGGTGAGAGGGTATGACTCCTCCCAGGGTGGGGGTGGGGGTTGGGGGTGACTCCTCCCCAGGGTGGTGGGGTTAGGGGTATGACTCCTCCCCAGGGTGGTGGTGATGGGGTTAGGGGGTATGACTCCTCCCCAGGGTGTTAGGGGTGGGGTTGGGGGTATGACTCCCTCCCCAGGGTGGGTGGTGGGGGTGAGGGGTATGACTCCTCCTGAGGGGTATATGACTCCTCCCCAGGGTGGTGGTGGGGTTAGAAGGTATGACTCCTCCCCAGGGTGGTGGTGGGGGTTAGGGGTATGACTCCTCCCCAGGGTGGTGGTTTGGTTAGAGGTATGACTCCTCCCAGGGTGGTGGTGGGGTTGCAGGGGTATGACTCCTCCCCCAGGGTGGGGGTGGGGTAAGGGTATGACTCCTCCCCCAGGGTGGGGGTGGGGTTAGGGGTATGACTCCTCCCCAGGGTGGTGGTGGGGGTTAGGGGGTATGACTCCTCCCCAGGGTGGTGAGGTGGGTTGGGGGGTGAGCTCCTCCCAGGGTGGTGGTGGGGTTAGGGGTATGACTCCTCCCAGGGTGGTGGTGGGGTTAGGGGGTATGACTCCTCCCAGGGGTGGTGGTGGTGTTACAGGGGGTATGACTCCCTCCCAGGAGTGGTGGTGGGGTTAGGGGTATGACTCCTCCCCAGGGTGGTGGTGGGGTGGGGTATGACTCCTCCCAGGGTGGTGGTGGGGTTGGGGGGTATGACTCCTCCCCAGGGTGGGGGTGGGTTTAAGGGGTATGACTCCTCCCCAGGGTGTTGGTGGTGGGATGAGAGGGTATGACTCCTCCCCAGGGTGGGGGTGGGGTTAGGGGGTATGACTCCTCCCCAGGGTGTTGGGGGTGGGGTTAGGGGGTATGACTCCTCCCCAGGGTGGTGGTGGGGTTAGGGGGTATGACTCCTCCCCAGGGGGTGGTGGTGGGGTTAGGGGGTATGACTAATCCCCAGGGTGGTGGTGGGGTTAGAAGGTATGACTCCTCCCCAGGGTGGTGGTGGGGTTCGAAGGTATGACTCCTCCCCAGGGTGGTGGTGGGGTTAGGGGGTATGACTCCTCCCCAGGGGGGTGGTGTTGGGGTTAGAAGATATGACTCCTCCCCAGGGTGGTGGTGGGGTTAGGGGGTATGACTAATCCCCAGGGAGGTGGTGGGGTTCGAAGGTATGACTCCTCCCCAGGGTGGTGGTGGGGTTAGGGGGCATGACTCCTCCCCAGGGTGGTGGTGGGGTTAGGGGTATGACTCCTCCCCAGG
>NW_027013700.1:0-15422 GCF_036934945.1 Oncorhynchus masou masou | reverse complement strand
TGAACGAAGCATATGATTTTATGCCTTAGTGGTTTACCTTTGGGTAGGTTCCCTGAAGCTGCAAAGAGGTTTCTAAACGCCTTTTCCCAAGGGGTGCTTTCGACAGATACCCTCGTGAATGACTGCATTGCAGCTAGTGTTAGGGAAGACAGTGTGGTCGGTGGAGAAGGCACTGTGGCCTGTGACCATACCTGGTTGGTTTTCCAATCCATCAATGGGAGTAACCGATCCATCAAGTCTGCTCCAAGTAGCAGGGGTAGAGTTGAGGCTGGTAACATACACAGGGTGAACGAGCACACGTCCTTGAAGTGTAGTTTCAGCATGACTCTCAATGTGAGAGGCAAGGTAGTCTGAGTGACCCTCAAAGTGTAGTGTCGCACGTTCCACTTGTTTGAGAGATGAGTGATATTGTCGCACCCGAATCAATTAGCGCATGACAAGTTAAGCAGTCCTCCAGGACTGTTTCCTGAATTGGCTAATTTCAAATCTGTGGCAAGTTTAGCTAGTCATTTAGCACGTTTTGCTGTTGTAGACGAATGAACCTTGTCACGTGTCTATTCAACGCTTGCTTCAACAGGTAACACTGTTTTTCCTCCGTATTTCAGGTAGCCATCCAGCGCGTCCTCTATGTCAGCTAGAACGTTTCTTATCAAGCTTTGGCTGACCTGGAAAGGGGTCAACGGTGGGGATATTCTTGATGAGTTTGTCAAGGTATTCCGCGCCAAGCGTGCGGAGGGGCTGGCTTTAATCCTGTGGAGAGAGTGGGGCCGAAAGGCCAAGAGGAGAAGCCAAGCCTTGTTGTTGGCAAAGAGGCGCAATATTACTGTAGAATAGATGTTTTGGCGGTTGTCGGTCTTCGCGTTCAATGATACCGAATTCCTAGCTGCAGACTAGTAATTAATATCAAAGACTTGTTCTTTGAACAAGAGTTTTATCTCTTACACTTATGGTTGTGCTATTTCATATTTGGAAGAAAAACGTTCCCGTTTTAAACAAGATATTTTGTCACAAAAATATGCTCGACTATGCATATAATTGCTACGGTTCGAAAGAAAACACTCTGACGTGTCCAGAAATACAAATATCTTCTCTGTGCGTGCCCTTTAACGTGAGCTTCAGGCAAAACCAAGATGACTTGGCATCCAGGAAATGACAAGGATTTTTGAGGCTCTGTCTTTCATGATCTCCTTATATGGCTGTGAACGCAAGAGGAATGAGTCTGCCCTTTCTGTCGTTTCCCAAGGTGTCTGCAGCATTGTGACGTATTTGTAGGCAGATCGTTGGAAGATTGACCATAAGAGACCACATTTACCACGTGTCCGCCCGGTGTCCTGACAGCGAAATTGGTGCGCAAAGTCACCTGCCAGTATTTTTCCATGGGGCACAGAGAGAGAAGCAAGCTTCCACGAACTGCATGTCAATGAAGAGATATGTGAAAAAACACCTTGAGGATTGATTCCAAACAACGTTTGCCATGTTTCGGTCGATATTATGTAGTTAATCCGGAAAAGGTTCACGTTGTAGGTGACTGCATTTTCGGTCTGTTTTAGCTGGGCGCAATGTAGAAAACGGAACGATTTCTCCTACACACAGACGCTTTCAGGAAACACTGCGCATTTGGTATGTGGCTGGGAGTCTCCTCATTGAAAACATCAGAAGCTCTTCAAAGGTAAATGATTTTATTTATTTGGTTATCTGGCTTTTGTGAAAATGTTGCGTGCTACATGCTACACAAATGCTATGCTAGCTTTGCATACTCTTACACAAATTAGTCAATTTCTATGGTTCAAAAGCATATTTTGAAAATCTGAGATGACAGTGTTGTTAAGAAAAGGCTAAGCTTGAGAGCAAACGATTATTTTAATTTTATTTGCGATTTTCAGAAATCGTTAACGCTATGCGTATGCTAATGAGCCTGAGGCTTAGTCACAATCCCGGATCCGGGATGGGGAGTTTCAAGAGCCACGTGGGATGGTTAAAAGATTCAGCAGTCTGATCTCAAACTTTGGCCCTCTCGTTATCGAGGTAAGCTGGTCTGCAACCTTTGTCCTCTCATAATGGAGAGAATCATGGTCTGTTGAGAAATTCTCAAAGTGGGGGTTTTATTCGGGAGAGCAGAAAAAGGCTATCTCATGACGCCAGGTCCTAACTGGGCTCATGGCCGGTCATCTGATTTAGTTAAACTCAAAAGGGAATTGGAGTTTCCTTCATTAAACAGTCCAAAATCACATGACACAATTTTACAAACAGTCTTCACTCATTCATCTTATGCAACAATTAGACGTGAACCTCATATCTGAGGCTATTGTATAAACAGTGTTGTGGTAATGTTTGTATTGTCTCCCATGAGTTTCACAGAATTGTACCAAACGGACCAGTTCGTAGCTGGATTCTACACCGATCTTTTATACCTTCTCCAGAACATAAATGTTGTTTGGACCTCACAGCAGCCTGGGTGTAGAAGACAGGGAGAGGGGGATGGGTCTTGCTGTACCCAAAGAGGGCAACGTCATGACACTGTACTGTACTATGCTATACTATACTATATTATACTATATTGTACTAATCTGTACTATACTATACTATACTGTACTATACCAGACCAGAAGAACCCACAAGAATAGTGAACAAACAAAAATTTGTCCAACTGGGGACATTTTGTTTGTCACCTCAAGGTCAAACTCTATTTTTAGGGCGTTTAGGGTTAAGGTTAGAATTAGTGTTAGGGTTAGGAGCTAGTGTTAGTTGTGGGGTTACGGTTAGGAGCTAGGGTTAATTTTAGGGTTAGGGCTAGGAGCTATAGTTAGGTTTAGAGTCAAGGTTAGGTTTTCAGGTTAAGGTTTGGATTAGGATTAGGGTAAGGGTTAGGTTTAGGGTCAGTGGAAAATAGGATTTTGAATGGGTCTGAATTGTGTGTCCCCACAAGATTAGTTATACAAGACTGTGTGTGTGGGGGTATGCGTGTGTGTGTGTGTGTGTGTGTGTGTGTGTCTGTGTGTGTGTGTGTGTGTGTGTGTGTGTGTGTGTGTGTGTGTGTGTGTGTGTGTGTGTGTGTGTGTGTGTGTGTGTGTGTGTGTGTGTGTGTGTGTGTGTGTGTGTGTCCGTGTGTGCTTGTCCATGTCTATGTGTGTGTGGGCCAGAAGGCCTGACTGACCTCTAGCGACACTGCCTTGGTATCGTTGAGTGTCAGGTAGCCTGTTTGTCCTCTGAAATATTCATCAAACAAATCAACGGAAAGTCTGGGAGCTTTTGAAACCTGCATTTGCCAGGTCAATAATTGATGGAGAATGAGGTACATGACTTGTGGAGAGATTTCAGTCTTAACTGTCCTGTAAGGGATGCCTATGTCCTTGACTATGCATAGATGGTGTTATTGGCCACACAGAGAGAGCTGGGTGAACATAATTGAAAGTTATGTATATTGTTTTGTATTGAGAACTACTGGGGCTACACAGCAAAGCAACACGTTCCAATTATAGCGAGATGACCGACGACAGACAGTTAGAGCAAAGGTCATCTCTGACAAAGACCATCATTACAAAATAAAAAAAACATGCTAGCTAGCCATAGTGTGTGATTTGATTATGGCTCACAACCGGCCGTAATTGGGAGTTCCATAGGGCGGTGCACAATTGGCCCAGCATCGTCTGGGTTTGGCCAGAGTAGGTCGTCATTGAAAATAAGAATAGGGCATCACAGTAGCTGTGACATCACAGTAGCTGTGATGTCACCCACTCACAGATGTTTTGAACTACACAGTGATGGCTGATGGTGGATGTAGCGCAGAGACTCAATACGTTTATGTGACAAAGTTGCAGCATAACAAGTAATAATAATATAAAATAAAGTAATAAAAGTAATAATAAAAATGCATATTAAATTTAGTTCACTCATTATTCATGTGACGATTATTCAGGCTCATCTATCAGAGAAATAGCACATTCTGCGTAAAATGACCAGTTGGGTTTTTCTGTATTAATTAGAAAAGTGTACCAATACAAGGCACTGAGTTGGTTTGCTATTAAAGTCACATAATGGTTCCGTACAGCCTTTGTACCGATACACCAACTGCAGAACCTGTCCTTGGATGTGGAACATTCAATATAACTCAAGGAAAAATACAGAAACTAAATTAATTAAATGTAATTATAAAACGGCGGTCAATATCTTTTGTGCTTTTTTTTTTCATTGAATTATTTTGTCAAGGCTTGATCGACAAAAGACAGTTTCAGTGGAAAATACAAGTTCAATAGAAGATGTGCGGACCTTGGTTGTCCTGCGAGGTAGCAGTAGTAGAAACTATATGTTGTAAGGCCTATGGCCTATAGCCTAGTATTCTTCTAGTCTCACTCACAGTACACTGTTGCCATTTATGTGATCAATCAGAATATGATTATTTTTATAAAGATACTGAAGCATAACTACCAACTAGTCATCATCTTACCTATTCTCCTAAGAGTCAATGGAGACAAATACTGTCAGAGATGGATCATTCTTAAATCAAATCAAATGCAATGTTTATTGGTCGCATACACATATTTAAAAGATGTTATTGCTTGTGTTCCTAGCTCCAGCAGTGCAGTATTATCTAACAATTCACAACAATACACACACATCTGAAAGTAAAATAATGGAATCAAGAAATATATAAATATTAGGATGAGCAATGTCGTGGTCAGGAGTGTATACAGTTGAAGTCGGATGTTTACATACACTTAGGTTGGAGTCATTAAAACTAGTTTTTCAACCACTCCAAATATTTCTTGTTAACAAACTATAGTTTTAGCAAGTCGGTTAGGACATCTACTTTGTGCATGACACAAGTCATTTTTCGAACAATTGTTTACAGACAGATTATTTCACTTATAATTCACTGTATCACAATTCCAGTGGGTCAGAAGTTTACATACACGAAGTTGACTGCCTTCAAACAGCTTGGAAAATTCCAGAAAACGATGTCATGGCTTTAGAAGCTTCTGATAGGCTAATTGACATCCTTTGAGTCAATTGGAGGTTTACCTGTGGATGTATTTCAAGGCCGACCTTCAAACTCAGTGCCTCTTTGCTTGACATCATGGGAAAGTCTAAAGAAATCAGCCAAGACCTCATAAAATAAACGTAGACCTCCACAAGTCTGGTTCATCCTTGGGAGCAAATTCCAAATGCCTGAAGGTACCACGTTCATCTGTACAAACAATAGTACACATGTATAAACACCATGGGACCACACAGCCGTCATACCGCTCAGGAAGGAGACACGTTCTGTCTCCTAGAAATGAACGTACTTTGGTGCGAAAAGTGAAAATCAATCCCAGAGCAACAGCAAAGGACCTTGTGAAGATGCTGGAGGAAACAGGTACAAAAGTATCTATATCCACAGTAAAACAAGTCCTGTATCGACATAACCTGAAAGGCTGCTCAGCAAGGAAGCAGCCACAGCTCCAAAACCGCCATAAAAAGCCAGACTACGGTTTGCAACTGCACGTGGGGACAAAGATCATACTTTTGGAGAAATGTCCTCTGGTCTGATGAAACAAAAATAGAACTGTTTGGCCATAATGACCATCGTTATGTTTGGAGGAAAAAGGGGAGGCTTGCAAGCCGAAGAACACCATCCCAACCGTGAAGCACGGGGTGGCAGCATCATGTTGTGGGGGTGGCAGCATCACGTTGTGGGGGTGCTTTGCTGCAGGAGTGACTGGTGCACTTCACAAAATAGATGGCTGAAGAACTTAAAAAGCGTATGCGAGCAAGGAGGTCTACAAACCTGACTCAGTTACACCAGGAACTGTCAGGAGGAATGAGTCAAAATACACCCAACTTATTGCGGGAAGCTTGTGGAAGGCTACCTGAAACATTTGACCCAAGTTAAACAATTTAAAGGCAATGCTACCAAATACTAATTGAGTGTATGTAAACTTCTGACCCACTGGGAATATGATGAAATAAATAAAAGCTGAAATAAATAATTCTCTCTACTTTTATTCTGACATTTCACATTCTTAAAATAAAGTGGTGATCCTAACTGACCTAAAACAGGGAATTTTTACTAGGATTAAATGTCAGGAATTGTGAAAGACTGAGTTTAAATGTATTTGGCTAAGGTGTATGTAAGCTTCCGTCTTCAACTGTATATATATATGCTGTCTGTTGTTGTATATACTGTCTGCCGTTGTGTATGCTGTCTGTTGTTGTGTATGCTGTCTATCGTTGTGTATAATGCCTGTCATTGTGTGTGCTGTCTGTCGTTGTGTGTGCTGTCTGTCGTTGTGTGTGCTGTCTGTCGTTGTGTGTGCTGTCTGTCGTTGTGTGTGCTGTCTGTCATTGTGTGTGCTGTCTGTCATTGTGTGTGCTGTCTGTCGTTGTATATACTGTCTGTCGTTGTACATACTGTCTGTCGTTGGTCATATGTAAACAATATATATATATATATATATCTATATATATATATAATATATATAATAATATATATAAAATGGGATGTATAAACATTATAGACAATATGTGGATAGAATAATTTGTAAATTTGTAGAATACGTAGGATAGAATAGTATATATAAACCAATAGTTGAATATGATGGCCTATGCCTTCACTAGAATACAGTATAAACATATGAAATGGGTAAAACAGTATGTAAACAATATTAAAGTGACCCGTGATTCCATGTCTAGGTACATATTCCACGTCTCGGTACATATTCCATGTCTAGGTACTTATTCCACGTCTAGGTACATATTCCACGTCTAGGTACATATTCCATGTCTAGGTACATATTCCATGTCTAGGTACTTATTCCATGTCTAGGTACTTATTCCATGTCTAGGTACATATTCCATGTCTAGGTACATATTCCATGTCTAGGTACATATTCCACGTCTAGGTACATATTCCACATCTATTCACGTCTAGGTACTTATTCCATGTCTAGGTACTTATTCTAGGTGGTACAAACCCAGACTGCTACGTAGTCTGCTGTACTGTCTACACCTCAAGCATTCTGTAATTTTCTCTGAAAGTCATCATCTGATCCTAGATGAGGTGTAGTAGCTGAAACCATATCACCTGACGTGTCTTCATTCACAGGCTTGGTTTAACTGATGTCATTAAACGTGTGTTGGGGGGGTCAGGCCAAGTGAAGACTGTCGTGGTTAAACAGGGGCTGATTTTCAGAATGATGTTGGAATATCTCTCGCTCTTTGAGAGGAGGCATATAAATCACTGTTGGAACTGTTAATAACTAAATGCCATGTGGCGGTGGTCGTAGCGTGCAGATCCTATTCGTCAACCTAAATGCTCCTGCCAGCAAATGCAAATGGCCGCTTGCTTTCTGACCTTCTGCTCTCGACGACAACCAATAATGTCTCAGTAGCATTTTCACATGTATACGTGCAAACACACAAAAATGTACATGCATACAGACACACACACGCACGCACACACGCCAAACACACGCAAACACACGCCAAACACACACACACGCACGCACGCACACATGCCAAACACACGCCAAACACACGCACACACACACGCTAAACACTTTTCAGTCTCTTTACTCTGTCATTATTAAACACATTTCAGTCTCTTTACTCTGTCATTATTAAACACATTTCAGTCTCTTTACTCTGTCATTATTAAACACATTTCAGTCTCTTTACTCTGTCATTATTAAACACATTTCAGTCTCTTTACTCTGTCATTATTAAACACATTTCAGTCTCTTTACTCTGTAATTATTCTTGTACAGTATATTAGGTATTGTTATTACTAGGTACTCATCATTACAACATCCTTTTTTAATTTATTTTTATTTAACCTTTATTTAACTAGGCAAGTCAGTTAAGAACAAATTCTTATTTTAAAATGACAGCCGGACGATGCTGGGCCAATTGTGTACCGCCATATGGGACTCCCGATCACTGCCGGATGTGATACAGCCCGGGATCTAACCAGGGTCTGTAGTGGCGCCTCTAGCACTGAGATGCAGTGCCTCAGACCGCTGAGGCCCCTGCACCACTCGGAAGCCCGGTACCATGTTCATGGTATTTTTACTCTGAAATTGGTTACAGCAGAAAGGTAAAAAGATAAACATGACAAAGTAAACTACATTAATATGTAAAACACATCTCTGTCTGGAGAGTCTCTATTCAACACATATCGATCACTGTGGCGTCTCGCTCATCTAGTTCATTATTAGACAGACAGTGTGTGTGTCGAGGGGTGTGTGTGTGTGTGTGTGTGTGTGTGTGTGTGTGTGTGTGTGTGTGTGTGTGTGTGTGTGTGTGTTTGTCCTGAGTGATAGGCAGACTCCAGAGGACCATTTACCCAGTCTGTAAGAATCAGACCACAGCTCCTCATTGTCATCCGAAACAAAGCCGTCTGAAATAGGAGCTCTGGGGTCTTACCTGACGCTCCGCGGCCCCCCACTTTTTCATTAAAAGCCGCAATCCAGGCAGCTGAGGCTCCGTTACACCACAATATGCCGAGCGGAATACAAGGGCAAACACATGCGACCCACTAGCCTTCGATGAAACCCCACAGATAGACGGCGGATGGTTTCCTTTCTTCTTCTTAGCGACGGGTTTAAATGTAAATGGGTCTGCTGAGAGACAAACAGGTTTGTTCACGTCTCTCTGTGGTCTGTGGTTCTGGACTGGGCCCTGGGTTGGGGCTTCTTTACTGTAATAGGCCAGGACAGTGGGTTGTGTTACCTCCCCTAGTCTTTTGTTTCCTCTAATGCCCCATGTTGTCTCAATATTGAAATGTCTGACAGCATACTGTATGAAACCAGGAAACTAGCCAGATATCTTAATTAAGTGTCACAGAGACTCATCTCATACTGCATCTGTTCTACTTTTAATGTTTCTGGATTTAACATTTCTGTACACTGGATTCAGATTTAACGTCTCTGTACACTGGATTCAGATTTAACGCCTCAGAAGACTGGATTCAGATTTAATGTCTCTGTAGCCTGGATTCAGATTTAATGTCTCTGTAGAATGGATTCAGGTTCAACATCTCTGTACACTGGATTCAGATTTAATGTCTCTGTACACTGGATTCAGATTTAACGCCTCAGAAGACTGGATTCAGATTTAATGTCTCTGTAGCCTGGATTCAGATTTAATGTCTCTGTAGAATGGATTCAGATTTAATGTCTCTGTAGACTGGATTCAGATTTAATGTCTCTGTAGCCTGGATTCAGATTCAACATCTCTGTAGACTGGATTCAGGTTCAACATCTCTGTACACTGGATTCAGATTTAATGTCTCTGAAGACTGGATTCAGATTTAACGTCTCTGTAGACTGGGTTCAGATTTAACGCCTCTGTAGACTGGATTCAGATTTAACGTCTCTGTAGACTGGATTCAGATTTAACGTCTCTGTAGACTGGATTCAGATTTAACGTCTCTGTAGACTGGATTCAGATTTAACGTCTCTGTAGACTGGATTCAGATTTAACGTCTCTGTAGACTGGATTCAGATTTAACGTCTCTGTAGACTGGATTCAGATTTAACGTCTCTGTAGACTGGATTCAGATTTAACGTCTCTGTAGACTGGATTCAGATTTAACGTCTCTGTAGACTGGATTCAGATTTAACGTCTCTGAAGACTGGATTCAGATTTAATGTCTCTGAAGACTGGATTCAGATTTAACGTCTCTGTAGACTGTATTCAGATTTAATGTCTCTGTAGACTGGATTCAGATTTAATGTCTCTGTAGACTGTATTCAGATTTAACGTCTCTGTAGACTGGATTCAGATTTAACGTCTCTGTAGACTGGATTCAGATTTAACGTCTCTGTAGACTGGATTCAGATTTAACGTCTCTGTAGACTGGATTCAGATTTAACGCTCTGTAGACTGGATTCAGATTTAACGCCTCTGTAGACTGGATTCAGATTTAACCTCTGTAGACTGGATTCAGATTTAACGTCTCTGTAGACTGGATTCAGATTTAACGTCTCTGTAGAGGGATTCAGATTTAACGTCTCTGTAGACTGGATTCAGATTTAATCTCTGTAGACTGGATTCAGATTTAATGTCTCTGAAGACTGGATTCAGATTTAATGTCTCTGTAGACTGTATTCAGATTTAATGTCTCTGTAGACTGGATTCAGAGACTCTCTGTAGTGTATTCCAGATTTAACGTCATGTAGACTGGATTTTTATGTCTCCGCACTGGCAGATTTAACGTCTCTGTAGACGGATTCAGATTTAACGTCTCTGTAGACTGGATTCAGATTTAACGTCTCTGTAGACTGGATTCAGATTTAACGTCTCTGTAGACTGGATTCAGATTTAACGTCTCTGCTGGATTCAGATTTAATGTCTCTGTAATGGATTCAGATTTAACGTCTCTGTAGACTGGATTTAGATTTAACCTCCATGGATTCATTTAATGTCTCTGTACTGGATTCAGATTTAATGTCTCTTTGCATAGTCACTTCAACCTCACCTACTGTTCAAATTACGTCTCAACTAACCTGTACCCCGCACACTGACTCGGTCAGATTTAACGTCTCTGTACCTGATTCAGATTTGGGTAGATCCTCTGTTATACAGCTGCACCATCGAGAGCATCCTGACCGGTTGCATCCCCTGTATATAGCCTCTACATTGACTCGGTACTGGTACCCCTGTACATCATAGCCTCCACATTGACATTTGGCAGTATCCAGGACCCCCTGTAGAGGAAAGACCCAAAAATTGACTCAGAGACTCGGTACCCCATGACTGTTTTCTATGCCTCCACATTGACTCGGTACCGGAGTGCCAAGACTTGGACCAAAAGTATATAGCCTCCAAGCGTGCTGAACAACTAATCAAATGGTACCCCATTGATATAGTACACTGCTGCACTTGTTTATTATCTATACATGGTACCCCCTGTGTACAAATTACCTCAACTAACCTGTACCCCCGACTCGGTACCGGTACCCCTGTATATAGCCTCCACATTGACTCGATACCGGTACCCCTGTATATAGCCTCTACATTGACTCCCGGTCCTGTATATAGCTCCACATTGACTCGGTACCGGTACCCCTGTATATAGTCTCCACATTGACTCTGTACTGGTACCCCTGTATATAGCCTCCACATTGACTCGGTACCGGTACCCCCTGTATATAGCCTCCACATTGACTCGGTACCCCCTGTATATAGCCTCTACATTGACTCGGTACTGGTACCCCCTGTATATAGCCTCTCCATTGAATCGGTACTGGTACCCCCTGTATATAGTCTCCACATTGACTCGGTACCGGTACCCCCTGTATATAGCCTCTCAATTGACTCGGTACCGGTACCCCCTGTATATAGTCTCTACATTGACTCGGTACCGGTACCCCTGTATATAGCCTCTACATTGACTCTGTACCGGTACCCCCTGTATATAGCCTCCACATTGACTCCCCCTGTATATAGCCTCCACATTGACTCCCCCTGTATATAGTCTCCACATTGACTCCCCCTGTATATAGCCTCTACACTGACTCCCCCTGTATATAGCCACTACATTGACTCCCCCTGTATATAGCCTCTACATTGACTCCCCCTGTATATAGCCTCTACATTGACTCCCCCTGTATATAGCCTACACATTGACTCCCCCTGTATATAGCCTCTCCATTGACTCGGTACCGGTACCCCCTGTATATAGCCTCCACATTGACTCCCCCTGTATATAGCCTCTACATTGACTCACCCTGTATATAGCCTCTACATTGACTCCCCCTGTATATAGCCTCCACATTGACTCAGTACCGGTACCCCCTGTATATAGCCTCTACATTGACTCCCCCTGTATATAGCCTCTACATTGACTCCCCCTGTATATAGCCTCTCCATTGACCCTGTACTGGTACCCCCTGTATATAGCCTCCACATTGACTCCCCCTGTATATAGCCTCTACATTGACTCTGTACTGGTGACTCCCCTGTATATAGCCTCTACATTGACTCCCCCTGTGTATAGCCTCGGTACCCCCTGTATATAGTCTCTACATTGACTCCCCCTGTATATAGCCTCTACATTGACTCCCCCTGTATATAGCCTCTACATTGGTCCCCCTGTATATAGCCTCTATATTGACTCCCCCTGTACCTCTACATTGACTCCCCCTGTATATAGCCTCCACATTGACTCGGTACCGGTACCCCCTGTATATAGCCTCTACATTGACTCCCCCTGTATATAGGTCTTCATTGACTCCCCTGTATATAGCCTCTACATTGACTCAGTACCGGTTGACTCCCCCTGTATATAGCCTCCACATTGTCCCCCTGTATATAGCCTCTTCATTGACCCCCTGTATATAGCCTCCACTTGACTCTGTACCTCTACATTGACTCCTGTATATAGCCTCCACATTGACTCCGGTACCCCTGTATATAGCCTCCACATTGACTCGGTACCGGTACCCCTGTATATAGCCTCTACATTGACTCCCCCCTGTACTGGTACTCCCTGTATATAGCCTCTACATTGACTCCCCCTGTATATAGCCTCTACATTGGTCCCCCTGTATATAGCCTCTACATTGACTCGGTACTGGTACCCCCTGTATTTAGCCTCTACATTGACTCCCCCTGTATATTGCCTCTACATTGACTCCCCCTGTATATAGCCTCTACATTGACTCCCCCTGTATATGTACTGGTACCCCCTACACCCTCTACATTGACTCCCCCTGGCCTCTACTGGACTCCCCCTGTATATAGCCTCTCCATTGACTCCCCCTGTATATAGCTTCTACATTGACTCCCCCTGTTTATAGCCTCTACATTGACTCCCCCTGTATATAGCCTCTACATTGACTCCCCCTGTATATAGCCTCTACATTGACTCCCCCTGTATATAGCCTCTACATTGACTCCCCCTGTATATAGCCTCTCCATTGACTCCCCCTGTATATAGCCTCTACAATGACTCCCCCTGTATATAGCCTCTACATTGACTCCCCCTGTATATAGCCTCTACATTGACTCCCCCTGTATATAGCCTCTACATTGACTCCCCCTGTATATAGCCTCTACATTGACTCCCCCTGTAAATACCCTTGTTATTGTTATTTTATTGTGTTATTTTTTATTATTTTTGACTTGAGTTTATTTGGTAAAAAAAAAGCTCTTCTTGAACTGCACTGTTGGTTAAGGGCTTGTAATTAAGACAGTAAGATCTACACCTGTTGTAATCGGCGCATGTGACAAATAAAGTTTGATTTGATGTGTAATAGTCCTGGACTCCTATGTTCCTGGGCAGGTCAGAGCAGCAGCAGGTTAGTGTCAAGGCTAACCTGTTTCCCTGAAAACGTGGACTAGCAGTGTAATTACAGGGCAAAAGTTCATCCCCTCAGAACCAGAGCAGGTACAGGGAAAGATGGACCTGTCACACCCCTGCCACACGCAGGCAGGTAGGTACACACACACACACACACACACACACACACACACACACACACACACACGCACACACACACACACACACGCACGCACGCAGGCAGGCAGGCAGCACACACACACGCAGGCAGGCAGGCGCACACACACACACACATACACACATATGCACGCAGGCACACACACACACACACAAAACACGCAGGCACACAAACATGACAGGCACACACCTTGTCAATGTATGTTTTCACACTAGCGTGGACTACGAGACAATGTAATTAAGATGTAATGTCCACTGTGAGTAGTCCTGAGTGCCAAATGTAAATATGTTAAATGACTCCACAGCTCATTGATGTGGCCACTTTCATAACACTGGAAATGCAACAGGAATGGGTTCAGTTCGCTAATTCAACTTCTATTTAAGTTCTTTGTCAATTTACTGCTAGGTGGAGACATAAAGACACATGGTCACCTTGTATTATATCTACAGTTAGATTCCCTGGTCCTTGTTCCATCACACTATTCTGTCCATGAACACCACCCCCTGGTGGTAGAACCAGATAGACGCAGTTGTCCCTAAGCTCTGGTCTAAGGTCAGTATTACCTTTAAAGGTAGGGTTTCTTTAATGATTAAGATAGAGTCAAGCTGTTCCTAGGTCATCTTCTCCAGGGTTTTCTCTCCGGAGCTTGAGCGACTTACAATACAAGTCTTGAACAGGAGGCCTGGAGCATGAACTTATCAGATCAGACTGTTTGAGAGAAACATTTTTCTATCGTCAAATCTAATTGTATCTTTTTCAGATGTAATCTCAGGTGCAGCAAAACATTTATCTTTCTAGCTCAATACACGCAAATCCCTCAAATAAAAATAAAAAAATTAAGAAATATCTTGGTCTTGTTTGACTGGATAAAAACTGGGTGTATCTATGCAGCCTAAATCCCAGTAGTACTGAAACTGCCTGCAGTGGCTCCAAGGCGAGAAAGCCATTTAGCCCAAGCCCATTCCCCTGCACTGCCTGGGGGACTGAGATGGTTATGAGGTGGCTGGATGGGTATGGAAGGGGTTGGATTTGTCACCGGGGACTCATCCTACTGGTCTGGGCAGTAGCAGCTCTGATGAGAGGAACCAGTAGTTGCTCTGTAGGATAGCTAGAGGAAGATAAGGAGAGAAGAGAGAGGGATTCAGGAAGAGAGGGAGGGAGAAGATGGGAGAAAGGGAGGGAAAGAGAGGGATGGGAGAAGAGAGGAAAGGGAGGATGGGAAAGAGAGGGAGGGAAGAGAGAGGAGGGATGGGAGGGATGGGAGAAGGAGGGAAAAGAGAGAGGGATGGGAGAAGAGAGGGAGGGAAAGGAGGGATGGGAGAAGAGAGGGAGGGGGGAAAGAGAAGGGAGAAAGGGAGGGATGGGAGAAGAGAGGGAGGAAAGGGGGATGGAGAAGAGAGGGAGGGAAAGAGAGAGAGGGATGGGAGAAGAGAGGGAGGAAAGAGAGGGATGGGAGAAGAGAGAGAGACATAAAGAGGGAGATGGGAGGGGGAAGGAAAAGAGGGGATGGGAGAAGAGAGAGGAAAGAGAGAGGGATGGGAGAAGAGAGGGAGGGAAGAAGAGGGATGGGAGAAGAGAAGGAAAGAGAGGGATGGGAGAGAGAGGAAGAAGGATGGGGAAGAAGAGAAAGGGAGGGTGTGAGAGAGGGATGGGAGGAAGAGGGAGGGAAGAGGGATGGGAGAAGAGAGGAGGAAAGAGAGGATGGGAAGAAGAGAGGAAAGAGAGGGATGGGAGAAGAGAGGGAGGGAAAGAGAGAAGGATAGGAGAAGAGAGAGGGAATGAGAAGGGATAGGAAAGAGAGACAGAAAAGAGAGATGGATGGGGAAGAGATGGAGGAGGAAAGAGGAGGGGTGGGAGAGAAGAGAGGGAGGAAAGAGAGAGGGATGGGAGAAGAGAGAAAGGGAAAGAGAGGGAGGGCAAGAGAGGGATAGGAGAAGAGAGGGATAGGAGAAGAGAGAGGGATGTGAGAAGAGAGGGAAG